>NW_025746037.1:47500-65000 GCF_021184085.1 Oncorhynchus gorbuscha | reverse complement strand
TAAATATTGATCACATTCCGTGTCTATGTACTGTATATTACTGTAAATATTGATCACATTCCGTGTCTATGTACTGTATATTACTGTAAATATTGATCACATTCCGTGTCTATGTACTGTATATTACTGTAAAGATTGATCACATTCCTGTGTATGTGACTGTATATTACTGTAAAGATTGATCACATTCCGTGTGTATGATCATATATTATGATACACTGAATGGTAATAATATAAGAACTTTTTTGACCTCCTGTTTCAGGAAGTGATGTCAATGAGTTCTGCCCCCTTATATATAAGACCTTCCTCCCCCTTTCTGTTTCAGGAAGTGATGTCACTGAGTTCTGCCCCCTTTATATAGGACCTTTCACCCCCTCTTTCTGTTTCAGGAAGTGATGTCACTGAGTTCTGCCCCCTTTATATAGGACCTTTCAGGGTGGAGACATTTCTGTTTCAGGAAGTGATGTCAGGGTGGAGACATTGTTTATAAATATCACCTGGGAACAGGAGCAGCAGTGTGCAGCGTTTACCCTTCCTGTTTTCCATGAGTCTACAACTCCAGCACCTGAGGAAAGTACCAGGATGTACGTAATGTTCTTTTATACCTGAAACATTTGACCTGGCTTTGTAGCTGTTCTAATGGCCCCTGAAGCTGTGTGTGTCAGGATGGGACTGACAGGAGGAGTTGGTCTCTATACCACACAGGTAGATTCATATATCGTGTACCTGGTTGGTTTATATACAGGTCATCTCTTACCCCGTCCTGCCCCAGTGGTCTCCTGGTTGGTTTATATACAGGTCATCTCTTACCCCGTCCTGCCCCAGTGGTCTCCTGGTTGGTTTATATACAGGTCATCTCTTACCCCATCCTGCCCCAGTGGTCTCCTGGTTGGTTTATATACAGGTCATCTCTTACCCCATCCTGCCCCAGTGGTCTCCTGGTTGGTTTATATACAGGTCATCTCTTACCCCATCCTGCCCCAGTGGTCTTCTATATTATATACCTGGTTGGTTTATATACAGGTCATCTCTTACCCCATCCTGCCCCAGTGGTCTCCTGGTTGGTTAATATACAGGTCATCTCTTACCCCGTCCTGCCCCAGTGGTCTCCTGGTTGGTTTATATACAGGTCATCTCTTACCCCATCCTGCCCCAGTGGTCTTCTAAATTATATACCTGGTTGGTTTATATACAGGTCATCTCTTACCCCGTCCTGCCCCAGTGGTCTTCTATATTATATACCTGGTTGGTTAATATACAGGTCATCTCTTACCCCGTCCTGCCCCAGTGGTCTCCTGGTTGGTTTATATACAGGTCATCTCTTACCCCATCCTGCCCCAGTGGTCTTCTATATTATATACCTGGTTGGTTTATATACAGGTCATCTCTTACCCAGTCCTTCCCCAGTGGTCTCCTGGTTGGTTTATATACAGGTCATCTCTTACCTCGTCCTGCCCCAGTGGTCTCCTGGTTGGTTTATATACAGGTCATCTCTTACCTCGTCCTGCCCCAGTGGTCTTCTATATTATATACCTGGTTGGTTTATATACAGGTCATCTCTTACCCCATCCTGCCCCAGTGGTCTCCTGGTTGGTTTATATACAGGTCATCTCTTACCCCGTCCTGCCCCAGTGGTCTCCTGGTTGGTTTATATACAGGTCATCTCTTACCCCGTCCTGCCCCAGTGGTCTTCTATATTATATACCTGGTTGGTTTATATACAGGTCATCTCTTACCCCGTCCTGCCCCAGTGGTCTTCTATATTATATACCTGGTTGGTTTATATACAGGTCATCTCTTACCCGTCCTGCCCCAGTGGTCTCCTGGTTGGTTTATATACAGGTCATCTCTTACCCCGTCCTGCCCCAGTGGTCTTCTATATTATATACCTGGTTGGTTTATATACAGGTCATCTCTTACCCCATCCTGCCCCAGTGGTCTCCTGGTTGGTTTATATACAGGTCATCTCTTACCCCATCCTGCCCCAGTGGTCTCCTGGTTGGTTTATATACAGGTCATCTCTTACCCCGTCCTGCCCCAGTGGTCTTCTATATTATATACCTGGTTGGTTTATATACAGGTCATCTCTTACCCCATCCTGCCCCAGTGGTCTCCTGGTTGGTTTATATACAGGTCATCTCTTACCCCATCCTGCCCCAGTGGTCTCCTGGTTGGTTTATATACAGGTCATCTCTTACCCCATCCTGCCCCAGTGGTCTCCTGGTTGGTTTATATACAGGTCATCTCTTACCCCATCCTGCCCCAGTGGTCTTCTATATTATATACCTGGTTGGTTTATATACAGGTCATCTCTTACCCCATCCTGCCCCAGTGGTCTCCTGGTTGGTTAATATACAGGTCATCTCTTACCCCGTCCTGCCCCAGTGGTCTCCTGGTTGGTTTATATACAGGTCATCTCTTACCCCGTCCTGCCCCAGTGGTCTTCTAAATTATATACCTGGTTGGTTTATATACAGGTCATCTCTTACCCCGTCCTGCCCCAGTGGTCTTCTATATTATATACCTGGTTGGTTAATATACAGGTCATCTCTTACCCCGTCCTGCCCCAGTGGTCTCCTGGTTGGTTTATATACAGGTCATCTCTTACCCCGTCCTGCCCCAGTGGTCTTCTATATTATATACCTGGTTGGTTTATATACAGGTCATCTCTTACCCAGTCCTTCCCCAGTGGTCTCCTGGTTGGTTTATATACAGGTCATCTCTTACCTCGTCCTGCCCCAGTGGTCTCCTGGTTGGTTTATATACAGGTCATCTCTTACCTCGTCCTGCCCCAGTGGTCTTCTATATTATATACCTGGTTGGTTTATATACAGGTCATCTCTTACCCCATCCTGCCCCAGTGGTCTCCTGGTTGGTTTATATACAGGTCATCTCTTACCCCGTCCTGCCCCAGTGGTCTCCTGGTTGGTTTATATACAGGTCATCTCTTACCCCGTCCTGCCCCAGTGGTCTTCTATATTATATACCTGGTTGGTTTATATACAGGTCATCTCTTACCCCGTCCTGCCCCAGTGGTCTTCTATATTATATACCTGGTTGGTTTATATACAGGTCATCTCTTACCCCGTCCTGCCCCAGTGGTCTCCTGGTTGGTTTATATACAGGTCATCTCTTACCCCGTCCTGCCCCAGTGGTCTTCTATATTATATACCTGGTTGGTTTATATACAGGTCATCTCTTACCCCATCCTGCCCCAGTGGTCTCCTGGTTGGTTTATATACAGGTCATCTCTTACCCCATCCTGCCCCAGTGGTCTCCTGGTTGGTTTATATACAGGTCATCTCTTACCCCGTCCTGCCCCAGTGGTCTTCTATATTATATACCTGGTTGGTTTATATACAGGTCATCTCTTACCCCGTCCTGCCCCAGTGGTCTTCTATATTATATACCTGGTTGGTTTATATACAGGTCATCTCTTACCCCATCCTGCCCCAGTGGTCTCCTGGTTGGTTTATATACAGGTCATCTCTTACCCCGTCCTGCCCCAGTGGTCTTCTATATTATATACCTGGTTGGTTTATATACAGGTCATCTCTTACCCCGTCCTGCCCCAGTGGTCTCCTGGTTGGTTTATATACAGGTCATCTCTTACCTCGTCCTGCCCCAGTGGTCTCCTGGTTGGTTTATATACAGGTCATCTCTTACCCCATCCTGCCCCAGTGGTCTCCTGGTTGGTTTATATACAGGTCATCTCTTACCCCGTCCTGCCCCAGTGGTCTTCTATATTATATACCTGGTTGGTTTATATACAGGTCATCTCTTACCCCGTCCTGCCCCAGTGGTCTCCTGGTTGGTTTATATACAGGTCATCTCTTACCCCGTCCTGCCCCAGTGGTCTTCTATATTATATACCTGGTTGGTTTATATACATGTCATCTCTTACCCCGTCCTGCCCCAGTGGTCTCCTGGTTGGTTTATATACAGGTCATCTCTTACCCCGTCCTGCCCCAGTGGTCTTCTATATTATATACCTGGTTGGTTTATATACAGGTCATCTCTTACCCCATCCTGCCCCAGTGGTCTCCTGGTTGGTTTATATACAGGTCATCTCTTACCCCATCCTGCCCCAGTGGTCTTCTATATTATATACCTGGTTGGTTTATATACAGGTCATCTCTTACCCCGTCCTGCCCCAGTGGTCTTCTATATTATATACCTGGTTGGTTTATATACAGGTCATCTCTTACCCCGTCCTGCCCCAGTGGTCTCCTGGTTGGTTTATATACAGGTCATCTCTTACCCCGTCCTGCCCCAGTGGTCTTCTATATTATATACCTGGTTGGTTTATATACAGGTCATCTCTTACCCCATCCTGCCCCAGTGGTCTCCTGGTTGGTTTATATACAGGTCATCTCTTACCCCATCCTGCCCCAGTGGTCTTCTATATTATATACCTGGTTGGTTTATATACAGGTCATCTCTTACCCCGTCCTGCCCCAGTGGTCTCCTGGTTGGTTTATATACAGGTCATCTCTTACCCCATCCTGCCCCAGTGGTCTTCTATATTATATACCTGGTTGGTTTATATACAGGTCATCTCTTACCCCGTCCTGCCCCAGTGGTCTCCTGGTTGGTTTATATACAGGTCATCTCTTACCCCATCCTGCCCCAGTGGTCTCCTGGTTGGTTTATATACAGGTCATCTCTTACCCCATCCTGCCCCAGTGGTCTTCTATATTATATACCTGGTTGGTTTATATACAGGTCATCTCTTACCCCGTCCTGCCCCAGTGGTCTCCTGGTTGGTTTATATACAGGTCATCTCTTACCTCGTCCTGCCCCAGTGGTCTTCTATATTATATACCTGGTTGGTTTATATACAGGTCATCTCTTACCCCGTCCTGCCCCAGTGGTCTCCTGGTTGGTTTATATACAGGTCATCTCTTACCCCGTCCTGCCCCAGTGGTCTTCTATATTATATACCTGGTTGGTTTATATACAGGTCATCTCTTACCCCGTCCTGCCCCAGTGGTCTCCTGGTTGGTTTATATACAGGTCATCTCTTACCCCATCCTGCCCCAGTGGTCTTCTATATTATATACCTGGTTGGTTTATATACAGGTCATCTCTTACCCCGTCCTGCCCCAGTGGTCTCCTGGTTGGTTAATATACAGGTCATCTCTTACCCCATCCTGCCCCAGTGGTCTCCTGGTTGGTTTATATACAGGTCATCTCTTACCCCATCCTGCCCCAGTGGTCTCCTGGTTGGTTTATATACAGGTCATCTCTTACCTCGTCCTGCCCCAGTGGTCTTCTATATTATATACCTGGTTGGTTTATATACAGGTCATCTCTTACCCCGTCCTGCCCCAGTGGTCTCCTGGTTGGTTTATATACAGGTCATCTCTTACCCCGTCCTGCCCCAGTGGTCTTCTATATTATATACCTGGTTGGTTTATATACAGGTCATCTCTTACCTCGTCCTGCCCCAGTGGTCTCCTGGTTGGTTTATATACAGGTCATCTCTTACCCTGTCCTGCCCCAGTGGTCTTCTATATTATATACCTGGTTGGTTTATTGACAGGTCATCTCTTACCCCGTCCTGCCCCAGTGGTCTTCTATATTATATACCTGGTTGGTTTATATACAGGTCATCTCTTACCTCGTCCTGCCCCAGTGGTCTCCTGGTTGGTTTATATACAGGTCATCTCTTACCTCGTCCTGCCCCAGTGGTCTCCTGGTTGGTTTCTATACAGGTCATCTCTTACCCCGTCCTGCCCCAGTGGTCTCCTGGTTGGTTTATATACAGGTCATCTCTTACCCCATCCTGCCCCAGTGGTCTTCTATATTATATACCTGGTTGGTTTATATACAGGTCATCTCTTACCCCATCCTGCCCCAGTGTTCTCCTGGTTGGTTTATATACAGGTCATCTCTTACCCCGTCCTGCCCCAGTGGTCTCATGGTTGGTTTATATACAGGTCATCTCTTACCCCGTCCTGCCCCAGTGGTCTTCTATATTATATACGTGGTTGGTTTCTATACAGGTCATCTCTTACCCCATCCTGCCCCAGTGGTCTCCTGGTTGGTTTATTTACAGGTCATCTCTTACCCCGTCCTGCCCCAGTGGTCTTCTATATTATATACCTGGTTGGTTAATAGACAGGTCATCTCTTACCCCGTCCTGCCCCAGTGGTCTCCTGGTTGGTTTATATACAGGTCATCTCTTACCCCATCCTGCCCCAGTGGTCTCCTGGTTGGTTTATATACAGGTCATCTCTTACCCCATCCTGCCCCAGTGGTCTCCTGGTTGGTTTATATACAGGTCATCTCTTACCCCATCCTGCCCCAGTGGTCTTCTATATTATATACCTGGTTGGTTTATATACAGGTCATCTCTTACCCCGTCCTGCCCCAGTGGTCTCCTGGTTGGTTTATATACAGGTCATCTCTTACCCCGTCCTGCCCCAGTGGTCTTCTATATTATATACCTGGTTGGTTTATATACAGGTCATCTCTTACCCCATCCTGCCCCAGTGGTCTCCTGGTTGGTTTATATACAGGTCATCTCTTACCCCATCCTGCCCCAGTGGTCTTCTATATTATATACCTGGTTGGTTTATATACAGGTCATCTCTTACCCCATCCTGCCCCAGTGGTCTCCTGGTTGGTTTATATACAGGTCATCTCTTACCCCATCCTGCCCCAGTGGTCTCCTGGTTGGTTTATATACAGGTCATCTCTTACCCCATCCTGCCCCAGTGGTCTTCTATATTATATACCTGGTTGGTTTATATACAGGTCATCTCTTACCCCATCCTGCCCCAGTGGTCTCCTGGTTGGTTTATATACAGGTCATCTCTTACCCCGTCCTGCCCCAGTGGTCTTCTATATTATATACCTGGTTGGTTTCTATACAGGTCATCTCTTACCTCGTCCTGCCCCAGTGGTCTCCTGGTTGGTTTATATACAGGTCATCTCTTACCCCGTCCTGCCCCAGTGGTCTCCTGGTTGGTTTATATACAGGTCATCTCTTACCCCATCCTGCCCCAGTGGTCTCCTGGTTGGTTTATATACAGGTCATCTCTTACCCCATCCTGCCCCAGTGGTCTTCTATATTATATACCTGGTTGGTTTATATACAGGTCATCTCTTACCCCATCCTGCCCCAGTGGTCTCCTGGTTGGTTTATATACAGGTCATCTCTTACCCCATCCTGCCCCAGTGGTCTCCTGGTTGGTTTATATACAGGTCATCTCTCACCCCATCCTGCCCCAGTGGTCTCCTGGTTGGTTTATATACAGGTCATCTCTCACCCCGTCCTGCCCCAGTGGTTCCGGTTGGAGCGAGTGGTCGCATCTGCACGTCGCTCCAACGGGTAGTATAACTTTTTCATTATATTTCATTATATCACAACGGTTTGATTTGTCTTATCTTAGCAATTTCTTCTCAGCTAGCTACATAGCCGTCTTTGTATCAAAGATAATTGCGTAATTATCGTATTTCTGCCGTCCTAACGTAGTCTTCACTAGCCAGCTAGCTAACGTCCACTGATTAGCTGCACTGAGAAACTTTTACACTCAACTGAACGACTTGATTAGTTTAGTGTTAGCTACCTACATAGCTGTCTTTGCTGTCTTCGTATCATCGTATCATCGTATCCAAGATAATTGTGCTGTTTAGGTTTAGAGTGTGTAGTCTTAGAGTGATTATCTTAATTTACCGAGGTTAGCTAGCCAGCTATTTGTCGTCCTTAACGTAGGTGACTCTGCTAGCTAGCCAACAGCTAGCCAACGCTAGCCAACGTCTTCTGTATAGAACTCAACTACCCGGTCGCATTCACAGGTTGTATCACATTTTCACTTCATTTCATTACAGTACAACGGTTTGATTTGTTTGATCGTAGCTAGCTACTTAGCTAGCTACATAGCCGTCTTTGTATCAAAGATAATTGTGTAGTCTAGAGCGATTTTCTAGGTTCGCTAGCCATCTATTGTCGTTCTTTTAACGCAACGTAACGTAAACAACACTGCTAGCTAGCCTGCTAGCCCCTATAGCAACACTGCAGAAACTATTACACTCAACGGAATGACTTGATTAGTGTAGTGTCAACAACGCACCCACTGCCAGCTGGCCTACTTCAGCAGTACTGTATCATTTTAATCATTTTAGTCAATAAGATTCTTGCTACGTAGCTTAACTTTCTGAACATTCGAGACGTGTAGTCCACTTGTCATTCCAATCTCCTTTGCATTTAGCGTAGCCTCTTCTGTAGCCTGTCAACTATGTGTCTGTTTATCCCTGTTCTCTCCTCTCTGCACAGACCATACAAACGCTCCTCACCGCGTGGTCGCGTCACCCTACTCTGGTGGTCCCAGCGCGTTTACCCACGTGGAGTTCCAGGTCTCCGGTAGCCTCTGGAACTGCCAATCTGCGGTCAACAAGGCAGAGTTCATCTCAGCCTATGCCTCCCTCCAGTCCCTCGACTTCTGGCACTGACGGAAACATGGATCACCACAGACAACACTGCTACTCCTACTGCTCTCTCTTCGTCCGCCCACGTGTTCTCGCACACCCCGAGAGCATCTGGTCAGCGGGGTGGTGGCACCGGGATCCTCATCTCTCCCAAGTGGTCATTCTCTCTTTCTCCCCTTACCCATCTGTCTATCGCCTCCTTTGAATTCCATGCTGTCACAGTTACTAGCCCTTTCAAGCTTAACATCCTTATCATTTATCGCCCTCCAGGTTCCCTCGGAGAGTTCATCAATGAGCTTGATGCCTTGATAAGCTCCTTTCCTGAGGACGGCTCACCTCTCACAGTTCTGGGCGACTTTAACCTCCCCACGTCTACCTTTGACTCTTTCCTCTCTGCCTCCTTCTTTCCACTCCTCTCCTCTTTTGACCTCACCCTCTCACCTTCCCCCTACTCACAAGGCAGGCAATACGCTGGACCTCATCTTTACTAGATGCTGTTCTTCCACTAACCTCACTGCAACTCCCCTCCAAGTCTCCGACCACTGCCTTGTATCCTTTTCCCTCTCGCTCTCATCCAACACCTCCCACACTGCCCCTACTGGATGGTATCGCGCCGTCCCAACCTTCGCTCTCTCTCCCCCGCTACTCTCTCCTCTTCCATCCTATCATCTCTTCCCTCCGCTCAAACCTTCTCCCACCTATCTCCTGATTCTGCCTCCTCAACCCTCCTCTCCTCCCTCTCTGCATCCCTTGACTCTCTATGTCCCCTATCCTCCAGGCCGGCTCGGTCCTCCCCTCCCGCTCCGTGGCTCGATGACTCATTGCGAGCTCACAGAACAGGGCTCCGGGCAGCCGAGCGGAAATGGAGGAAAACTTATCCCTGCGGACCTGGCATCCTTTCACTCCCTCCTCTCTACATTTTCCTCCTCTGTCTCTGCTGCTAAAGCCACTTTCTACCACGCTAAATTCCAAGCATCTGCCTCTAACCCTAGGAAGCTCTTTGCCACCTTCTCCTCCCTCCTGAATCCTCCGCCCCCTCCCCCCAGTCCTCCCTCTCTGCAGATGACTTCGTCAACCATTTTGAAAAGAAGGTCGATCGACATCCGATCCTCGTTTGCTAAGTCAAACGACACCGCTGGTTCTGCTCACACTGCCCTACCCTGTGCTCTGACCTCTTTCTCCCCTCTCTCTCCAGATGAAATCTCCTCTTGTGACGGCCGGCCGCCCAACAACCTGCCCGCTTGACCCTATCCCCTCCTCTCTTCTCCAGACCATTTCCGGAGACCTTCTCCCTTACCTCACCTCGCTCATCAACTCATCCCTGACCGTTGGCTACGTCCCTTCCATCTTCAAGAGAGCGAGAGTTGCACCCCTTCTGAAAAAACCTACACTCGATCCCTCCGATGTCAACAATTACAGACCAGTATCCCTTCTTTCTTTTCTCTCCAAAACTCTTGAACGTGCCGTCCTTGGCCAGCTCTCCCGCTATCTCTCTCTGAATGACCTTCTTGATCCAAATCAGTCAGGTTTCAAGACTAGTCATTCAACTGAGACTGCTCTCCTCTGTATCACGGAGGCGCTCCGCACTGCTAAAGCTAACTCTCTCTCCTCTGCTCTCATCCTTCTAGATCTATCGGCTGCCTTCGATACTGTGAACCATCAGATCCTCCTCTCCACCCTCTCCGAGTTGGGCATCTCCGGCGCGGCCCACGCTTGGATTGCGTCCTACCTGACAGGTCGCTCCTACCAGGTGGCGTGGCGAGAATCTGTCTCCTCACCACGCGCTCTCACCACTGGTGTCCCCCAGGGCTCTGTTCTTGGCCCTCTCCTATTCTCGCTATACACCAAGTCACTTGGCTCTGTCATAACCTCACATGGTCTCTCTTATCATTGCTATGCAGACGACACACAATTAATCTTCTCCTTTCCCCCTTCTGATGACCAGGTGGCGAATCGCATCTCTGCATGTCTGGCAGACATATCAGTGTGGATGACGGATCACCACCTCAAGCTGAACCTCGGCAAGACGGAGCTGCTCTTCCTCCCGGGGAAGGACTGCCCGTTCCATGATCTCGCCATC
Source organism: Oncorhynchus gorbuscha (assembly GCF_021184085.1). NCBI lineage: Eukaryota > Metazoa > Chordata > Actinopteri > Salmoniformes > Salmonidae > Oncorhynchus > Oncorhynchus gorbuscha. The sequence goes on along the minus strand of NW_025746037.1, from coordinate 54,484 downwards.
ACGGTCGACAACTCCATTGTGTCCTCCTCCCAGAGCGCCAAGAACCTTGGCGTGATCCTGGACAACACCCTGTCGTTCTCAACTAACATCAAGGCGGTGGCCCGTTCCTGTAGGTTCATGCTCTACAACATCCGCAGAGTACGACCCTGCCTCACACAGGAAGCGGCGCAGGTCCTAATCCAGGCACTTGTCATCTCCCGTCTGGATTACTGCAACTCGCTGTTGGCTGGGCTCCTGCCTGTGCCATTAAACCCCTTCAACTCATCCAGAACGCCGCAGCCCGTCTGGTGTTCAACCTTCCCAAGTTCTCTCACGTCACCCCGCTCCTCCGTTCTCTCCACTGGCTTCCAGTTGAAGCTCGCATCCGCTACAAGACCATGGTGCTTGCCTGGGAGCTGTGAGGGGAACGGCACCTCAGTACCTCCAGGCTCTGATCAGGCCCTACACCCAAACAAGGGCACTGCGTTCATCCACCTCTGGCCTGCTCGCCTCCCTACCACTGAGGAAGTACAGCTCCCGCTCAGCCCAGTCAAAACTGTTCGCTGCCCTGGCCCCCAATGGTGGAACAAACTCCCTCACGACGCCAGGACAGCGGAGTCAATCACCACCTTCCGGAGACACCTGAAACCCCACCTCTTTAAGGAATACCTAGGATAGGTTAAGTAATCCCTCTCACCCCACCCCCTAAGTTTTAGATGCACTATTGTTAAGTGACTGTCCCACTGGATGTCATAAGGTGAATGCACCAATTTGTAAGTCGCTCTGGATAAGAGCGTCTATAAATGACTTAAATGTAAATGTAAATGTAAATGTCTTAAATGTAAATATACCTGGTTGGTTTATATACAGGTCATCTCTTACCCCATCCTGCACCCCTGCATCCCCCTGCATCCCCCCTGCCTCCCCCTTCCCATTCCCTCTCCCCTGCATCCCCCTTCCCATTCCCACTCCCCTGCATCCCCCTTCCCATTCCCTCTCCCCTGCATCCCCCTGCCCTCCCCCTGCCTCCCCTCCCTCCCCTGCGTCCCCCTTCCCTCTCCCCCTGCGTCCCCCTTCCCTCCCCCCTGCATCCCCCTTCCCATTCCCTCTCCCCTGCGTCCCCCTTCCCATTCCCTCTCCCCTGCGTCCCCCTTCCCTCCCCCCCTGCATCCCCCTTCCCATTCCCTCTCCCCCTGCGTCCCCCTTCCCTCTCCCTGCATCCCCGTTCCCTCCCCCTGCATCCCCCTTCCCATTCCCTCTCCCCTGCGTCCCCCTTCCCTCCCCCTGCATCCCCCTTCCCATTCCCTCACCCTTGCGTCCCCCTTCCCTCTCCCTCCCCCTGCATCCCCCTTCCCATCCCCCTTCCCCCTTCCCATTCCCTCTCCCCTGCGTCCCCCTTCCCCCTCTCCCCCTCCCCTCCCTCCCCCTGCATCCCCCTTCCCATTCCCTCTCCCCTGCATCCCCCTTCCCTCCCCCTGCATCCCCCTTCCCATTCCCTCTCCCCTGCTTCCCCCTTCCCATTCCCCCTGCATCCCCCTTCCCATTCCCTCTCCCCTGCATCCCCCTTCCCATTCCCTCTCCCCAGCCCTGCATCCATAGATAGGTGTCTGTTTCACGGTGCTGTGATGCGGGACCAGAGAGGATACTGTTTCAGAGATGCTATAGTCCTCTTTTTAATCCCATCACAGAGAAAGAGTGGCCAGGGTGCTGGGCTCCGGACTAAACCCCCCCCCCGTGTTTTATCTGCCCTGGAGTTGTCAACAGAGCAGCACGACAGAAATATGATGCCAAGTATTTCAAACTACTGCTAGTTTCTTTGAGAAGATAGTTAAAGCGATCTGTGCATTTGAATAACAGCATAAATACACCTATTTCCCTTTTGCATGTTTTAAAAACCCAATGACCACCTGCTGCACATGCTGCCACTGATTTTAACAGATTAGATTATACTGTTTAGAGCGAGCAGGCAGCTCACGAACAAACACGTGGAAACCAGGGAGAATGCAACGAGCCTGCAGATGCAATAAGAGAAAACACATTATCTAACTGGGGATAGCTGGCTAGCCTAATATTACAAAGCATTATCTAACAGACAGAACTGAGACTGGCCTAATATTACAAAGCCCCATCAGACAGACAGACCTGAGACTGGCCAGCTACCAACCCCCATCAGACAGACAGACCAAACCTGAGGCTGGCCAGCTACCAACCCCCATCAGACAGACAGACCTGAGACTGGCCAGCTACCAACCCCATCAGACAGACAGACCTGAGACTGGCCAGCTACCAACCCCATCAGACAGACAGACCTGAGACTGGCCAGCTACCAACCCCCATCAGACAGACAGACCTGAGCCTGGCCAGCTACCAACCCCCATCAGACAGACAGACCTGAAGCTGGCCAGCTACCAACCCCATCAGACAGACAGACAGAACTGAGGCTGGCCAGACCAACCCCATCAGACAGACAGACAGACAGACAGACAGACAGACAGACAGACAGACAGACAGACAGACAGACAGACAGACAGACAGACAGACAGACAGACAGACAGACAGACAGACAGACAGACAGACAGACAGACAGACAGACAGACAGACAGACAGACAGACAGACAGACAGACAGACAGACAGACAGACAGACAGACAGACAGACAGACAGACAGACAGACAGACAGACAGACAGTCTGTGAGGCTGCATGGGGTCAGTGATGAGAAAGACAAACAGCATCCCTAACAACAGCATCAGGTGTAGACAGATGATTAAAGTAGCAGAACTAAAGGACTGACAAGGCAGTGGTGTGTTGAGTCTCTCAGCTGGTCCTGGTATTGATCCAGTATTGGTTTGGATTGGTATTGATTACAGGACGATGGCCTCCTGTGGGGCGACTCTACACGACCTCACACTGGGGTCTGCTCACACCTCTCAGAAACAATCAACCCCACGTTATTATGTAACTGCAGTAGTTCATAGAATATACACAATGATACAACTTAGACGTCACATAACCCTAAGCCTAACAATAAACCTAACCTTAAACCTAAGCCTAACCCTAAACCTAAACCTAAACCTAAACCTAAACCTAAGCTTAACACTAGCACTAAGCCTAACCCTAAACCTAAGCCTAACCCTAACCCTAAACCTAAACCTAAGCCTAAACCTAAGCCTAAACCTAAGCCTAGACCTAACCCTAACCCTAAACCTAAACCTAAACCTAAACCTAAACCTAAACCTAAACCTAAGCCTAAACCTAACCCTAAGCTTAAACCTAACCCTAACCCTAAACCTAAACCTAAGCCTAACCCTAACCCTAACCCTAAACCTAACCCTAAACCTAAACCTAACCCTAAACCTAACACTAAACCTAAACCTAACACTAGCACTAACCCTCAGATAACATGGTCATCGTTGTGAATATGAATGAATATTGCACTTGCACTCATCATGAAGGTAAACTGAACACTCTAAGATTCAGTGTACGTATTCAAGAGTCTTGTCATTTTAACGGCTTTTTCTGATGTTAAAGAATCCATAGCAGATCTCCTCCTTTCCTGCGGTCCGAGTCTCCCAGATCTCCTCCTTTCCTGCGGTCCGAGTCTCCCAGATCTCCTCCTTGTCTCTGATCAGAGTCTCCCAGACCTCCTCCTTTTCTCTGATCTGAGTCTCCCAGACCTCCTCCTTGTCTCTGATCAGAGTCTCCCCAGACCTCCTCCTTGTCTCTGATCAGAGTCTCCCAGACCTCCTCCTTTTCTCTGATCCGAGTCTCCCAGACCTCCTCCTTTTCTCTGATCTGAGTCTCCCAGATCCTCCTTTTCTCTGAGTCTCCCAGACCTCCTCCTTTTCTCTGATCTGAGTCTCCCCAGACCTCCTCCTTTTCTCTGATCTGAGTCTCCCAGACCTCCTCCTTTTCTGCGGTACGAGTCTCCCAGACCTCCTCCTTTTCTCCAATCCGAGTCTCCCAGACCTCCTCCTTTTCTCCAATCCGAGTCTCCCAGACCTCCTCCTTTTCTCTGATCCGAGTCTCCCAGACCTCCTCCTTTTCTCCCGAGTCTCCCAGACGAGTCTCCCAGACCTCCTCCTTTTCTCCGATCCGAGTCTCCCAGACCTCCTCCTTTTCTGCGGTACGAGTCTCCCAGACCTCCTCCTTTTCTCTGCTCCCAGACCTCCTCCTTTTCTGCGGTAAGAGTCTCCCAGACCTCCTCCTTTTCTGCTCCTTTCCTTTTCTGCGATACGAGTCTCCCAGACCTCCTCCTTTTCTGCGGTACGAGTCTCCCAGACCTCCTCCTTTTCTCCAATCCGAGTCTCCCAGACCTCCTCCTTTTCTCCAATCCGAGTCTCCCAGACCTCCTCCTTTTCTCCCCAGATCCGAGTCTCCCAGACCTCCTCCTTTTCTCCGATCCGAGTCTCCCAGACCTCCTCCTTTTCTGCGGTACGAGTCTCCCAGACCTCCTCCTTTTCTCCCAGCGATACGAGTCTCCCAGACCTCCTCCTTTTCTCCTCCTTTTCCGTGGTACGAGTCTCCCAGACCTCCTCCTTTTCTGCGGTACGAGTCTCCCAGACCTCCTCCTTTTCTGCGGTCCGAGTCTCCCAGACCTCCTCCTTTTCTGCGGTACGAGTCTCCCAGACCTCCTCCTTTTCTGCGGTACGAGTCTCCCAGACCTCCTCCTTTTCTCCGATCCGAGTCTCCTGAAGTGTTTGATCTCCTCAAGGAGAAGTGGTTCCTTTGATGTGTGTCAGAATGTGTTTAGAAGCCGCTGTGTGGCAGCTGAGAGGTGAATTGGAGCGTTGTGGATGAGGGACGCTGGGAAGGAAGGGCATGTACCAGCAGACCTAGACCCTGAGTGATGGCGATGAGACAGGAGGATCATGGGTAATAGGACACCTCCTAGCCCCCCCCTCCCTCGTCTCCCCCTGTATCCTCCGTCAGCACAGTCATCCTAATCACAGCTGTGGAATCTCTCTTTAGGTTTATACTGAAGAACATGTCATCTCATCTTAGAGAGACAAGCAGCAGTAGATACATCCATTTTTGGACTTATAAATGAATGATATACAGGTGTATCCATTGGTTCTTGAAGAATATAACTGGTCAGTGGCAGGTAAACTAGTGGTTAGAGCGTTGGGCCAGTAACTGAAAGGTTGCTTAGATTGAATCCCCCGAGCTGACAAGGTAAAAATCTGTCGTTCTGCCCCTGAAAAAGGCAGTTAACCCCACTGTTCCTAGGCTGTCACTTTAAATACGAGTTTGTTCTTAAACTGACTTGCCTGGTTAAATAAAGGTCAAATAAATTGCCTCATGTCGCTTTGGTCAACTGTAACACTCAAAATATCAGCGTTGTTTTACTGCAATATGCCTAAACAAAGGAAGTGAATAGCCTCAGAACACGGTTCAAACTATCATGGAGTTGTATTAGACAACCAGGCCTTGTATCTACAGCTCTGTCTATGAATTGGAGAGTGGTCACATTTCTCCGGCCCCATTACTCTGCTTTTTAGCAAAACAGTGGAGGGGAAAAGGCTTTGTTTTTTGTTTCAACTGCTGATTGAATCTCTTCAGCAGGGCAGTAAACTACAGACTGTGTATTTGTGTATGGAATCTCTTCAGCAGGGCAGTAAACTACAGACTGTGTATTTGTGTATGGAATCTCTTCAGCAGGGCAGTAAACTACAGACTGTGTATTTATGTATGGAATCTCTTCAGCATGGCAGTAAACTACAGACTGTGTATTTGTGTATGGAATCTCTTCAGCAGGGCAGTAAACTACAGACTGTGTATTTGTGTATGGAATCTCTTCAGCATGGCAGTAAACTACAGACTGTGTATGGAATCTCTTCAGCATGGCAGTAAACTACAGACTGTGTATTTGTGTATGGAATCTCTTCAGCAGGGCAGTAAACTACAGACTGTGTATTTGTGTATGGAATCTCTTCAGCAGGGCAGTAAACTACAGACTGTGTGTATGGAATCTCTTCAGCATGGCAGTAAACTACAGACTGTGTATTTGTGTATGGAATCTCTTCAGCATGGCAGTAAACTACAGACTGTGTATTGAATCTCTTCAGCAGGGCAGTAAACTACAGACTGTGTGTATGGAATCTCTTCAGCAGGGCAGTAAACTACAGACTGTGTATTTGTGTATGGAATTGGGAATAAAATCGGGAGAAAGAAGATATGTCCGGAGATTGTAACATTCAACAAGGCTGTCCGAGGCATCAATTGGAATCGGTGGGGAAACTGGACCTGGTTAAGATGAAACGCAAGAGTGAACTTTAAAAGATCTCTCTGTCATCCCTGTATCACCACGTCACGCGCGGGTGTCTGTCTGATGGGGGTTGGTAGCTGGCCAGCCTCAGTTCTGTCTGTCTGTCTGTCTGTCTGTCTGTCTGTCTGTCTGTCTGTCTGTCTGTCTGTCTGTCTGTCTGTCTGTCTGTCTGTCTGTCTGTCTGTCTGTCTGTCTGTCTGTCTGTCTGTCTGTCTGTCTGTCTGTCTGTCTGTCTGTCTGTCTGTCTGTCTGTCTGTCTGTCTGTCTGTCTGTCTGTCTGTCTGTCTGTCTGTCTGTCTGTCTGTCTGTCTGTCTGTCTGTCTGTCTGTCTGTCTGTCTGTCTGTCTGTCTGTCTGTCTGTCTGTCTGTCTGTCTGTCTGTCTGTCTGTCTTTTCCAGTCATGGCAAAATGGCAGTGTGATGTGTGACCAGGTCCCGTGTCACTGATTGTTCATCGACTGTGACACATTTCCTGCGGATCTTCCTGACTGGACTGGAGGTTTTACTTCTGGAGTGGAAGTGTACAATACTTGTGCCAGATTCAATGTAACATGTTTAAATGCAAGGTACCCATGAAAAGGAAGAAACTCCCAGCACGCTCTTGAAAAGCTCCCACTATACAATGTAATGGATCTCACAGACACTCAACAGGTTGACAGATTCACCAAAGCATATTGGCTATAATTCAGCTCGACACTGTAAGCAAAAACAGGGTGTCAGATTCCTCAAAACATATGGCTG
>NW_025746037.1:0-40000 GCF_021184085.1 Oncorhynchus gorbuscha | reverse complement strand
GTTTGAACCAACAACCTTCAGGTATTTCATATGGGACTAAATAAGGTTTGAACCCATAACCTTCAGGTATTTCATATGGGACTAAATAGGGCTTGAACCCACAACCTTCAGGTATTTCATATGGGACTAAATAGGGTTTGAAACAACAACCTTCAGGTATTTCATATCGGACTAAATAGGGTTTGAACCCACAACCTTCAGGTATTTCATATAGGACTAAATAGGGTTTGAACCCACAACCTTCAGGTATTTCATATGGGACTAAATAGGGCTTGAACCCACAACCTTCAGGTATTTTATATGGGACTAAATAGGGTTTGAACCAACAACCTTCAGGTATTTCATATGGGACTAAATAGGGTTTGAACCAACAACCTTCAGGTATTTCATATAGGACTAAATAGGGTTTGAACCTACCGCCCAGTAGCACTCACTTCCGTCATCATGAAGTGCTTTGAGAGACTAGTCAAGGACCATATCACCTCCACCCTACCTGACACCCTAGACCCACTCCAATTTGCTTACCGCCCAAATAGGTCCACAGACGATGCAATCTCAACCACACTGCACACTGCCCTAACCCACCTGGACAAGAGGAATTGTGAGAATGCTGTTCATCGACTACAGCTCGGCATTCAACACCATAGTACCCTCCAACTCTTCAAGCTCGAGACCCTGGGTCTCGACCCCGCCCTGTGCAACTGGGACTGGACTTCCTGACGGGCCGCCCCAGGTGGTGAACAACAACATCTCCTCCCCGGTGATCCTCATACGGGGGCCCCAATAGGGTGCGTTTGAACCCTCAACCTGTACTCCCTGTTCACCCACGTGCGTGAACGCATGCCTCCAACTCAATCATCAAGTTTGCGGACGACACAACAGTGGTAGGCTTGATTACCAACAACGATTACAGGGAGGAGGTGAGGGCCCTTGGAGTGTGGTGTCAGGAAAATAACCTCACACTCAACGTCAACAAAACTAAGGAGATGATTGTGGACTTCAGGAAACAGCAGAGGGAACACCCCCTATCCACATCGATGGAACAGTAGTGGAGAGGGTAGCTAGTTTTAAGTTCTCGGCATACACATCACAGACAAACTGAATTGGTCCACTCACACTGACAGCGTTGAACCAGCAGCGCCTATTCAACCTCAGGAGGCTGAAAAAATTGGCTTGTCACCAAAAGCACTCACAAACTTCTACAGATGCACAATCGAGAGCATCCTGGCGGGCTGTATCACCGCCTGGTACGGCAACTGCTCCGCCCTCAACCGTAAGGCTCTCCAGAGGGTAGTGAGGACTGCACAATGCATCACCGAAACTACCTGCCCTCCAGGACACCTACACCACCCGTTGTTACAGGAAGGCCATAAAGATCATCAAGGACATCAACCACCCGAACCACTGCCTGTTCACCCCGCTATCATCCAGAAGGCGAGGTCAGTACAGGTGCATCAAAGGTGGGACCGAGAGACTGAAAAACAGCTTCTATCTCAAGGCCATCAGACTGTTAAATAGCCACCACTAACATTGAGTGGCTGCTGCCAACACACTGTCATTGACCTGACCCAACTCCAGCCATTTTAATAATGGGAATTGATGGAAATGATGTAAATATATATATATATATATATATATATCACTAGCCACTTTAAACAATGCTACCTTATATAATGTTACTTACCCTACATTATTCATCTCATATGCATATGTATATACTGTACTCTACAACATCGACTGCATCCTTATGTAACACATGTATCACTAGCCACTTTAACTATGCCACTTTGTTTACTTTGTCTACACACTCATCTCATATGTATATACTGTACTCGATACCATCTACTGTATGCTGCTCTGTACCATCACTCATTCATATATCCTTATGTACATGTTCCTTATCCCCTTACACTGTGTATAAGACAGTAGTTTTTTTTGGAATTGTTAGATTACTTGTTGGTTATCACTGCATTGTCGGAACTAGAAGCACAAGCATTTCGCTACACTCGCATTAACATCTGCTAACCATGTGTATGTGACCAATAAAATTTTATTTGATTTGAACCCACAACCTTCAGGTGTGCCGCTGATGGGCTGGCCTCTTTTTTTTGCTTGATTGATTGAACAAATTGATGTGAAGTTTATTAACCTTACCACTGCCAGAGCTGCATGTGTAGAGCCCTATGGGTCCCATGTACGTCTGGTAGGGGTTACTGACGCTGTTGTACAGCGTGATGAGGATGCTGCCAGCAGAACAGAGTAGACACAGGGCCAGGAGGGTGATCACTATGCCATGGAGGATCTGAGGAGCTCCACCTGTCTCTGCCAACTTCGCAAACACTGCACAGACAGAACAAGAACAGTCAGGTTAGGAATATACACTAGTATTATGGTGAGTTCTACCACTACACAGGCAGAACAAGAACAGTCAGGTTAGGAATATACACTCACTATGGTGAGTTCTACCACTACACAGGCAGAACAAGAACAGTCAGGTTAGGAATATACACTCACTATGGTGAGTTCTACCACTACACAGGCAGAACAAGAACAGTCAGGTTAGGAATATACACTAGTATTATGGTGAGTTCTACCACTGCACAGGCAGAACAAGAACAGTCAGGTTAGGAATATACACTCACTATGGTGAGTTCTACCATTACACAGGCAGAACAAGAACAGTCAGGTTAGGAATATACACTAGTATTATGGTGAGTTCTACCACTACACAGGCAGAACTAGAACAGTCAGGTTAGGAATATACACTAGTATTATGGTGAGTTCTACCACTACACAGGCAGAACTAGAACAGTCAGGTTAGGAATATACACTCACTATGGTGAGTTCTACCATTACACAGGCAGAACAAGAACAGGCAGGTTAGGAATATACACTAATATTATGGTGAGTTCTACCACTGCACAGGCAGAACAAGAACAGTCAGGTTAGGAATATACACTAATATTATGGTGAGTTCTACCAAGGGCTGAATTGTGGTATAGGTATCTTAGAACCTTTTTTTCCCAAATAGTTTTCTTTCTAGAACCTAAAAGGGTTATTTTCGCTGTCCCCATAGGAGAACCCTTTGAAGAATCAATTTCGGGTTCCAGGTAGAACCCTTTTGGGTTCTGTGAACAATCCTCTCCACAGAGAGTTCTATATGGAACCAAAAAAGGGTTCTACCGGGGAACCAAAAAAGGGTTCTACCGGGGAACCAAAACAGGGTTCTACCGGGGAACCAAAAAGGGTTCTACCGGGGAACCAAAAAGGGTTCTACCGGGGAACCAATAAAGGGTTTACCCTAAAGGCACAGCCGAAGAACCCTTGTAACGTATCCGCTGGGAGTCGGGACAGCAAGTTCTGGGGGAGTGAATTTAATAAATAAATGAACAAAACAAGAAACACAAGTAGCGGGTACAGACATGAAACACATAAACAGAGACAATAACATCTTAGGGAACTTTACACTTACAGTGTTGCATTATTACAGTATGAAGTCAACGTTCTAGAACATTGGAACGTTATTGTTCTAGAACGTTAACGCAGAACCTTTCTGCGCACGTATAGAGGGACAGTGGTAGAGCACGATTGAAATATACCTTGAATTGTCTTTTCACCTCCGAACACCGGACAAGAACCTCTGGCGATCGTCCCGATGAAAAGCTCATATGATATGTTGGCGGAGCCGTTGGTGACAACGTTGTCAGTTCCAGAGCAAAGCATTTTGGAAACGGCCCATTCTGTCGACATCCCATAACCTAAAATCGCCACGGACACCTTAGTAGCCAGCGCGCTACCCAGAAAATGCAGAGCCTTCTTGACGGAGGGCATTGTCACAATATTCCAGCCACACCGATGAAGAAGAAGATGAAGACGTCTAAACCCTTATTGGTTCTGTAACTCTCCGAATCAGATTCAATAGCAGAGTAGTAGGCTGTAACCATCTACCCTTCTGGTGTCCCAAAGACAGGATAGGAGTTACAGTCCACTGGACAGGTGTGATGGTCTGAGGAGAGGACAGGCGAGACGGTCTGAGGAGAGGACAGGTGTGATGGTCTGAGGAGAGGACAGGCGAGACGGTCTGAGGAGAGGACAGGCGTGACGGTCTGAGGAGAGGACAGGTGTGACGGTCTGAGGAGAGGACAGGCGTGACGGTCTGAGGAGAGGACAGGCGTGACGGTCTGAGGAGAGGACAGGCGTGACGGTCTGAGGAGAGAAGGCGTTTACGTCTGAGAGAGAGGACAGGCGATGGTTGTCATAGCTGATAGGTTATAAAACACCTCCAGATTACGAGGGTGAACTTTAGTCAGGGAAGAGAGAGAGAGAGAGATGGTTGTCATAGAGCTGATAACGTATAGAGACAGAGAGAGAGAGAGAGGAGAGAGAGAGAGAGAGAGAGAGAGAGAGAGATGGTTGTCATAGAGCTGATAACGTATAGAGACAGAGAGAGAGAGATGGTTGTCATAGAGCTGATAACGTATAGAGACAGAGAGAGAGAGGGAGAGAGAGAGAGAGAGAGAGAGAGAGAGAGACAGAGAGAGAGAGAGAGAGAGAGAGAGAGAGAGAGAGAGAGAGAGACAGAGAGAGAGAGAGAGAGAGACAGAGAGAGAGATGGTTGTCATAGAGCTGATAACGTATTCCCAAACGTCATAAACGGGAGGAGGCATCTGATTAATACCAAAAGGGGAAATAAATATACCTGAGGACTGAGTGCTCAGCATGCGGCGTAGTTTGTTCCAAATGAAGAAATAAGGATCTACCTTTTATTCCACATTAATAATAGTTAATAAGCTACAACACGCCTTCAGGCATCGTACATGTCTTTAACCAGATAGTCAATATCAGTCTCTAATTGTTATCACAAACTAGGTGGTTCCAGCCCTGAATGCTGATTGGCTGGCAGCCGTGGTATATCAGACCGTATACCACGGGTGTGATAAAACATCATTTTACAAGATACGGAGTAGTCACTAGTAACACACACACACACACACGCACGCACGCACGCACGCACGCACGCACGCACGCACACACACACACACACACACACACACACACACACACACACACACACACACACACACACACACACACACACACATCAAAACATCAGAGACACTATGAAGGCCATCGTATGATAAACAACGTGTTTTATTGTCCCAACTCTTTCAGCACCTCCCCTACGTACAGTAAGTGTCGAGCAAAACAAAATGACGTTTTCCTGCACGGGATCCAAAGTCCTCCTCTGGAAACAAGTCAGGCTAAATGAGGCCATAAAACAAAGCAGATTAATGATTTGCTCTTCCCTCTGCAATAGTTGAGAGTGATCAGCATGTCATGGATAGGCCTCACACTGTGACAGATAGACAAAGACCCAGTAGTTGAGAGTGATCAGCATGTCATGAATAGGCCTCAGACAGATAGTTGAGAGTGATCAGCATGTCATGGATAGGCCTCACACTGTGACAGATAGACAAAGACCCAGTAGTTGAGAGTGATCAGCATGTCATGGATAGGCCTCACACTGTGACAGATAGACAAAGACCCAGTAGTTGAGAGTGATCAGCATGTCATGGATAGGCCTCACACTGTGACAGATAGACAAAGACCTAAAGACCTGCAGGTCAACCTCCATGGGGCTGCACAATAATACTATGGGCATAAATGTAGGACAGATTTGAAATATGAATGATAATAGATTTTGTATGACAGTTTATGAATGAAATGGACATAGGCCTATACTGACACAACAGAATTCAAATACAGGCCTGGCTATTTGATCATCAATTGAATTCTAATGTTATTTGAATTGAATTCTAATGTAATTTGAATTGAATTCTAATGTTGTTTGAATTGAATTCTAATGTAATTTGAATTGAATTCTAATGTAATTTGAATTGAATTCTAATGTAATTTGAAATTAATTCTAATGTTATTTGAATTGAATTATAATGTTATTTTATTGCTATCACTTTCAACGTGCGTTGCTCGTTGCAACCTATTGTCTCAATTGTTATGTTTCCAGGTACCACAATGAGCCACAATGGGGTCCTCCACCACCATATACCCAGCTATGAGCCACAATGGGGTCCTCCACCACCCTATAACCAGCTATGAGCCACAATGGGGTCCTCCACAACCATGTCACCATATACCCAGCTATGAGCCACAATGGGGTCCTCTGCCACCATATACCCAGCTATGAGCCACAATGGGGTCCTCCACCACCATATACCCAGCTATGGGCCACAATGGGGTCCTCCACCACCATATAACCAGCTATGAGCCACAATGGAGTCCTCCACCACCATATACCCAGCTATGAGCCACAATGGGGTCCTCCACCACCATATACCCAGCTATGAGCCACAAAGGGTCCTCCGCCACCATATACCCAGCTATGAGCCACAATGGGGTCCTCCACCACCCTGTCACCATATACCCAGCTATGAGCCACAATGGGGTCCTCCACCACCATACACCCAGCTATGAGCCACAATGGGGTCCTCCACCACCCTGTCACCATATACCCAGCTATGAGCCACAATGGGGTCCTCCACCACCATATATCCAGCTATGAGCCACAATGGGGTTCTCCCCACCATATACCCAGATATGAGCCACAATGGAGTCCTCCACCACCATGTCACCATACACCCAGCTATGAGCCACAATGGGGTTCTCCACCACCCTATACCCAGCTATGAGCCACAATGGGGTCTTCCACCACCATATACCCAGCTATGAGCCACAATGGGGTCCTCCACCGCCATATACCCAGCTATGAGCCACAATTGGGTCCTCCACCACCATGTCACCATATACCCAGCTATGAGCTACAATGGGGTCCTCCACCGCCATATACCCAGCTATGAGCCACAATGGGGTCCTCCACCACCATATACCCAGCTATGAGCCACAATGGGGTCCTCCACCACCATATACCCAGCTATGAGCCACAATGGGGTCCTCCAACACTCTGTCACCATATACCCAGCTATGAGCCACAATGGGGGTCTTCCACCACCCTGTCACCATATACCCAGCTATGAGCCACAATGGGGTCCTCCACCACCATATAACCAGCTATGAGCCACAATGGGGTCCTCCACCACTCTGTCACCATATACCCAGCTATGAGCCACAATGGGGTCCTCCACCACCATATACCCAGCTATGAGCCACAATGGGGACATCCACCACCATATATCCAGCTATGAGCCACAATGGGGTCCACCACCACCATATAACAAGCTATGAGCCACAATGGAGTCCTCCACCACCATATACCCAGCTATGAACTACAATGTGGTCCTCCACCACCATACACCCAGCTATGAGCCACAATGGAGTCCTCCACCACCATATACCCAGCTATGAGCTACAATGGGGTTCTCCACCACCATATACCCAGCTATGAGCCACAATGGGGTCCTCCGCCTCCATGTCACCATATACCCAGCTATGAGCCACAATGGGGTCCTCCGCCACCATATACCCAGCTATGAGCCTCTCTGAGTCTCTCTCAGTGATAGACCATGGTATTAGACTGGACTCTTTCACCAGTCTCTCTCAGTGATAGACCATGGTATTAGACTGGACTCTTTCACCAGCCTCTCAGTGATAGACCATGGTATTAGGCTGGACTCTTTCAACAGTCTCTCTCAGTGATAGACCATGGTATTAGACTGGACTCTTTCACCAGTCTCTCTCAGTGATAGACCATGGTATTAGGGGGGACTCTATCACCAGTCTCTCTCAGTGATAGATGGTTTATCACATGGGCTATAATGGTGGCTCTTATTTCATCAGTGACAACACCTCTTACTCTCCTTTCACACAACGCATTACCGGGGGCAAACGCATCTCCGGGGGCAAACTACCTGCCCTCCAGGACATCTACACCACCCGATGTCACAGGAAGGCCATAAAGATCATCAAGGACAACAACCACCCGAGCCACTGCCTGTTCACACCGCTATCATCCAGAAGGCGAGGTCAGTACAGGTGCATCAAAGAAGGGACAGCATTAGATTTGATTTGAACTGGTCTAACTACTCCTCTCCCTGGTCCAACTACTCCTCTCCCTGGTCCAGCTACTCCTCTCCCTGGTCCAGCTACTCCTCTCCCTGGTCCAGCTACTCCTCTCCCTGGTCCAACTACTCCTCTCCCTGGTCCAACTACTCCTCTCCCTGGTCCAACTACTCCTCTCCCTGGTCCAGCTACTCCTCTCCCTGGTCCAGCTACTCCTCTCCCTGGTCCAGCTACTCCTCTCCCTGGTCCAGCTACTCCTCTCCCTGGTCCAACTACTCCTCTCCCTGGTCCAACTACTCCTCTCCCTGGTCCAGCTACTCCTCTCCCTGGTCCAACTACTCCTCTCCCTGGACCAACTACTCCTCTCTGTGGTCCAGCTACTCCTCTCCCTGGTCCAACTACTCCTCTCCTTGGTCCAACTACTCCTCTCCCTGGTCCAGCTACTCCTCTCCCTGGACCAACTACTCCTCTCCCTGGTCCAGCTACTCCTCTCCCTGGTCAAACTACTCCTCTCCCTGTTCCAGCTACTCCTCTCCCTGGTCCAACTACTCCTCTCCCTGGTCCAACTACTCCTCTCCCTGGTCCAACTACTCCTCTCCCTGATCTAACTACTCCTCTTCCTGTTCCAGCTACTCCTCTGCCTGGTCCAACTACCCCTCTCCATGGTCCAACTACTCCTCTCCCTGATCTAACTACTCCTCTTCCTGTTCCAGCTACTCCTCTCCCTGGTCCAACTACTCCTCTCCCTGGTCCAGCTACTCCTCTCCCTGGTCCAACTACTCCTCTCCCTGTTCCAACTACTCCTCTCCCTGGTCCAGCTACTCCTCTCCCTGGTCCAACTACTCCTCTCCCTGGTCCAACTACTCCTCTCCGTGGTCCAACTACTCCTCTCCGTGGTCAAACTACTCCTCTCCCTGGTCCAGCTACTCCTCTCCCTGGTCCAACTACTCCTCTCCCTGGTCCAACTACTCCTCTCCGTGGTCCAACTACTCCTCTCCGTGGTCCAACTAATCCTCTCCGTGGTCCAGCTACTCCTCTCCCTGGTCTAGCTACTCCTCTCCGTGGTCCAGCTACTCCTCTCCCTGGTCCAACTACTCCTCTGCCTGGTCCAGCTACTCCTCTCCCTGGTCTAACTACTCCTCTCCGTGGTCCAGCTACTCCTCTCCCTGATCCAGCTACTCCTCTCCCTGATCCAACTACTCCTCTCCCTGGTCCAGCTACTCCTCTCCCTGGTCCAGCTACTCCTCTCCGTGGTCCAGCTACTCCTCTCCCTGGTCCAGCTACTCCTCTCCCTGGTCCAGCTACTCCTCTCCCTGGTCCAACTACTCCTCTCCCTGGTCCAACTACTCCTCTCCCTTGTCCAGCTACTCCTCTCCCTGGTCCAGCTACTCCTCTCCCTGGTCCAACTACTCCTCTTCCTGTTCCAGCTACTCCTCTCCCTGGTCCAGCTACTCCTCTCCCTGGTCCAGCTACTCCTCTCCCTGGTCCAGCTACTCCTCTCCCTGGTCCAACTACTCCTCTCCCTGGTCCAACTACTCCTCTCCCTTGTCCAGCTACTCCTCTCCCTGGTCCAGCTACTCCTCTCCCTGGTCCAACTACTCCTCTTCCTGTTCCAGCTACTCCTCTCCCTGGTCCAGCTACTCCTCTCCCTGGTCCAGCTACTCCTCTCCCTGGTCCAGCTACTCCTCTCCCTGGTCCAACTACTCCTCTCCCTGGTCCAGCTACTCCTCTCCCTGGTCCAACTACTCCTCTCCCTGTTCCAACTACTCCTCTCCCTGGTCCAGCTACTCCTCTCCCTGGTCCAACTACTCCTCTCCCTGGTCCAACTACTCCTCTCCGTGGTCCAACTACTCCTCTCCGTGGTCAAACTACTCCTCTCCCTGGTCCAGCTACTCCTCTCCCTGGTCCAACTACTCCTCTCCCTGGTCCAACTACTCCTCTCCGTGGTCCAACTACTCCTCTCCGTGGTCCAACTAATCCTCTCCGTGGTCCAGCTACTCCTCTCCCTGGTCTAGCTACTCCTCTCCGTGGTCCAGCTACTCCTCTCCCTGGTCCAACTACTCCTCTGCCTGGTCCAGCTACTCCTCTCCCTGGTCTAACTACTCCTCTCCGTGGTCCAGCTACTCCTCTCCCTGATCCAGCTACTCCTCTCCCTGATCCAACTACTCCTCTCCCTGGTCCAGCTACTCCTCTCCCTGGTCCAGCTACTCCTCTCCGTGGTCCAGCTACTCCTCTCCCTGGTCCAGCTACTCCTCTCCCTGGTCCAGCTACTCCTCTCCCTGGTCCAACTACTCCTCTCCCTGGTCCAACTACTCCTCTCCCTTGTCCAGCTACTCCTCTCCCTGGTCCAGCTACTCCTCTCCCTGGTCCAACTACTCCTCTTCCTGTTCCAGCTACTCCTCTCCCTGGTCCAGCTACTCCTCTCCGTGGTCCAGCTACTCCTCTCCCTGGTCCAGCTACTCCTCTCCCTGGTCCAGCTACTCCTCTCCCTGGTCCAGCTACTCCTCTCCCTGGTCCAGCTACTCCTCTCCGTGGTCCAGCTACTCCTCTCCGTGGTCCAGCTACTCCTCTCCCTGGTCCAGCTATTCCTCTCCCTCCTCTAACTACTCCTCTCCGTGGTCCAGCTATTCCTCTCCCTCCTCTAACTACTCCTCTCCCTGGTCCAGCTACTCCTCTCCCTGGTCCAGCTACTCCTCTCCGTGGTCCAGCTACTCCTCTCCCTCCTCTAACTACTCCTCTCCCTGGTCCAGCTATTCCTCTCCCTCCTCTAACTACTCCTCTCCCTGGTCCAGCTACTCCTCTCCCTGGTCCAGCTACTCCTCTCCCTGGTCCAGCTACTCCTCTCCGTGGTCCAGCTATTCCTCTCCCTCCTCTAACTACTCCTCTCCGTGGTCCAGCTACTCCTCTCCCTGGTCCAGCTACTCCTCTCCCTGGTCCAGCTACTCCTCTCCCTGGTCCAGCTACTCCTCTCCCTGGTCCAGCTACTCCTCTCCGTGGTCCAGCTACTCCTCTCCCTGGTCTAACTACTCCTCTCCGTGGTCCAGCTATTCCTCTCCCTCCTCTAACTACTCCTCTCCGTGGTCCAGCTACTCCTCTCCCTGGTCCAGCTACTCCTCTCCCTGGTCCAGCTACTCCTCTCCCTGGTCCAGCTACTCCTCTCCGTGGTCCAGCTACTCCTCTCCCTGGTCCAACTACTCCTCTCCCTGGTCTAACTACTCCTCTCCCTGGTCCAGCTACTCCTCTCCCTGGTCCAGCTACTCCTCTCCGTGGTCCAGCTACTCCTCTCCGTGGTCCAGCTACTCCTCTCCCTGGTCCAGCTACTCCTCTCCCTGGTCCAGCTACTCCTCTCCCTGGTCCAGCTACTCCTCTCCCTGGTCCAGCTACTCCTCTCCCTGGTCCAGCTACTCCTCTCCCTGGTCCAGCTACTCCTCTCCCTGGTCCAGCTACTCCTCTCCCTGGTCCAGCTACTCCTCTCCCTGGTCCAGCTACTCCTCTCCCTGGTCCAGCTACTCCTCTCCCTGGTCCAGCTACTCCTCTCCCTGGTCCAACTACTCCTCTCCCTGGTCCAGCTACTCCTCTCCCTGGTCCAGCTACTCCTCTCCCTGGTCCAGCTACTCCTCTCCGTGGTCCAGCTACTCCTCTCCCTGGTCCAGCTACTCCTCTCCGTGGTCCAGCTACTCCTCTCCCTGGTCCAGCTACTCCTCTCCCTGGTCCAGCTACTCCTCTCCCTGGTCCAGCTACTCCTCTCCGTGGTCCAGCTACTCCTCTCCCTGGTCCAGCTACTCCTCTCCCTGGTCCAGCTACTCCTCTCCCTGGTCCAGCTACTCCTCTCCGTGGTCCAGCTACTCCTCTCCCTGGTCCAGCTACTCCTCTCCCTGGTCTAACTACTCCTCTCCCTGGTCCAGCTACTCCTCTCCCTGGGTCCAGCTACTCCTCTCCGTGGTCCAGCTACTCCTCTCCCTGGTCCAGCTACTCCTCTCCCTGGTCCAGCTACTCCTCTCCCTGGTCCAGCTACTCCTCTCCCTGGTCCAGCTACTCCTCTCCCTGGTCCAGCTACTCCTCTCCGTGGTCCAGCTACTCCTCTCCCTGGTCCAGCTACTCCTCTCCCTGGTCCAGCTACTCCTCTCCCTGGTCCAGCTACTCCTCTCCGTGGTCCAGCTACTCCTCTCCCTGGTCCAACTACTCCTCTCCCTCCTCTAACTACTCCTCTCCCTGGTCCAGCTACTCCTCTCCCTGGTCCAGCTACTCCTCTCCGTGGTCCAGCTACTCCTCTCCGTGGTCCAGCTACTCCTCTCCCTGGTCCAGCTACTCCTCTCCGTGGTCCAGCTACTCCTCTCCCTGGTCCAGCTACTCCTCTCCCTGGTCCAGCTACTCCTCTCCCTGGTCCAGCTACTCCTCTCCGTGGTCCAGCTACTCCTCTCCCTGGTCCAGCTACTCCTCTCCCTGGTCCAGCTACTCCTCTCCCTGGTCCAGCTACTCCTCTCCGTGGTCCAGCTACTCCTCTCCCTGGTCCAGCTACTCCTCTCCCTCCTCTAACTACTCCTCTCCCTGGTCCAGCTACTCCTCTCCCTGGTCCAGCTACTCCTCTCCGTGGTCCAGCTACTCCTCTCCGTGGTCCAGCTACTCCTCTCCCTGGTCCAGCTACTCCTCTCCGTGGTCCAGCTACTCCTCTCCCTGGTCCAGCTACTCCTCTCCCTCCTCTAACTACTCCTCTCCGTGGTCCAGCTATTCCTCTCCCTCCTCTAACTACTCCTCTCCCTGGTCCAGCTACTCCTCTCCGTGGTCCAGCTACTCCTCTCCCTGGTCCAACTACTCCTCTCCCTGGTCTAACTACTCCTCTCCGTGGTCCAGCTACTCCTCTCCCTGGTCTAACTACTCCTCTCCCTGGTCCAGCTACTCCTCTCCCTGGTCCAGCTACTCCTCTCCGTGGTCCAGCTGTTATTTGTTCTCTCTCTGCTCCTCTGTGCTGTTCTGTATCCACATTGAACTAAATCAAACCAAAGAGTCCTCTTTGTACTGTGTTTGTCCATGTAAACTGAAAGAGCTTCAACACCTGGTTATGTCTCCGAATGAGATTAGACTCAGCTGTGGTTGCTCTATTTTACACCATTTACAGTAAATCAGCTGTTTCTTATTGTGTCAATGAGCTGTTCATTCAAAAATGCTTATCAGCTGTTTCAATGCAGCGTTTGAGCTGCTGTTGTTGCAGAAGTAAAGGTGTTATACTATATTTGAGGTTTTGAACATTAGGTCTTCATTTCTGACATGTTGTGTGCAAAGCATTTGTAAATAAGACAAGAAAGATCCGTGATTTTGGTATTGGGTAAGCTTGTATGTAAAGAAAATGTAAGCATTTTTTAGAAACGTGTTAATTGACTGCATATTCTGTGAAAACGACATGAATTGTGTTCGTGGTATTGTCCACAACAGACAGACGTTGTGCTGATTGTGTTTATAGACTTTTGAAAATGCGACAACAGATTGGACAAAAGGATGTTAGCGATGGTAAAGACAACCGTAGTGTTTTGAATATTGTCACATTAGTGCGGTCTGGGTCGTCACTAAGTTAGACTCCTTTGATGTGCGCGTGTCTCATTGGTAAAGCAGAGTTTCACTTTGAGCAGAGAGGACATGATTTTGCAAGATGTCTGTGGGGTTTTGGGGAAATTGGCAAACTGTTAGTTTGGAGTAGACGAGATGTAGTTTCACCAAACGTGTGTTCAGGATTGGGGGAAACTGTAATAGATATGTCCTATAGCCAAACATATGTAAGCATGGTTTGAAATGAATATGTTTTAGTCAAATATGATATATATTTGTGCTTCTTGCGATCAATTTGCAGTCTACAAATGATTTGTAATTATATTCCCGGTCTCCCTGTCTATCCGCTCCAGAACAACATCTTCCCTCGGCTGAATCTAGTTGATGATCCATTCCCCAGGGTGTCTTATTGCGCGCATGTCGTAATAAAGCTGTGCGCCAGGCGGCTCTCTCTCCTCGGCAGCGGCAGGTAGGGAGGCGAGCCCAGACAGCGGGGAAGGGGACCGGGGACTGGAGGACCGGGGACTAGAGGACCGGGGATATTCACTGACAGCAGCAGTTACGTTCAGATTAACAGAACTGGGTGGTTTTTCGATGAGTGCCTGGACAAGATTTAACCAGAAACCGTGTAGTCGGCTACGGTTCATGACCATCCTTAGGTTTTCCTCTGAGCTCTCTAGTCACGGACACGAATACTGGATATAATTGTGGAACCACTACGGTAAGAGGAATGATTTTTACATTATTTCGTGTTGACTGAAGGTGTTTTTGTTGTTGTTGTTGTTGTCATGGTTGCATATGATTTAGCGATCGAAAAAAAGGCAAGATTGACAGTATTGAAATGCGGTGGTTTTCTTCACCGGCTGCTTGCGTTCCTTCACATTATGGATCGATGGAAAGATTCACAGTAGGCTATGTTACGAATTACATGGTGTGCATTTAGCCGAGCTGTCTGTGCCAGTTTCATTATAATACACGTGATACCTTTGCAGTGGCATAGAGAGATTGATTATTATAGCAGGTATGCGTGTGTGTGAGAGAGGCATGCTACCCTCCCTGTCTTTCAACCCGAGGCGCCTGTTACGGAAACCACTATGCGGGTTTAGTGGAGAAAGCTTTTTAAAACATAGCATTTTCATCTCTTTTACAACCCTCTTCTACAATCTGTGTCCCCCTCTCCCCCTCTCCCCCTGTTGATTCATTCATTTAGTTTGTTACAACAGAAGAAGCGGCTGTTTTTCCCTGAAAGTTGCTCAATAGCCGTAGCCTGGGCCTACATGAGAGAGAGAGAGAGAGAGAGAGAGAGAGAGAGAGAGAGAGAGAGAGAGAGAGAGAGAGAGAGAGAGAGAGAGAGAGAGAGAGAGAGAGAGAGAGAGAGAGATAGTGCCGGTAGAGACATGCTTTCCTATCAGTTGTGGGTACAGTCTTCAGTGAGCAGGCATGGACACATTTTGACATGCGGTATACTATGTAATGCGTATGATACCCGTCTGGTTGCCAGGGGCGATGGCGAAGCGACATGTGACCGCAGCATGGTGTCTTCAAGTCTACAGCTACAACATGATGTTTGATATGAGCCTCTAACTGTCACTCCTAACACCCCCCCCATCTCTTCCCCCACCCTGCCTGCACTTATCCCAACCAGAAACATTTAACTGTGTACCTAGAAGGCATGGCAGGAATTCAGACAATGCTTGCATGCCTTGAAGCCTGGCATTATCCATTATGATGAGGATGAGGAGTGAGGTGTGACAGATTGAATCAGACATAGAATACACATAACTACAGTACCTTGCTGTAACTCACAATACATAACTACAATACCTTACTGTAACTCACAACACATAACTACAATACCTTACTGTAACTCACAATACATAACTACAGTACCTTACTGTAACTCACAATACATAACTACAATACCTTACTGTAACTCACAATACATAACTACAATACCTTACTGTAACTTACTGTAACTCACAATACATAACTACAATACCTTACTGTAACTTACTGTAACTCACAGTACATAACTACAATACCTTACTGTAACTCACAATACATAACTACTATATAGACTGTAACTCACAATACATAACTACAATACCTTACTGTAAATCACAATACATAACTACTATATAGACTGTAACTCACAGTACATAACTACTATATAGACTGTAACTCACAGTACATAACTACTATATAGACTGTAACTCACAGTACATAACTACTATATAGACTGTAACTCACAGTACATAACTACTATATAGACTGTAACTCACAGTACATAACTACTATATAGACTGTAACTCACAGTACATAACTACTATATAGACTGTAACTCACAGTACATAACTACTATATAGACTGTAACTCACATTATAAAGCATCAATGCTTGTGAAATACAGTCCATGTGTATTATCAGGTTGTGTCGCTGGTAGGCCTAAGCTTATTAGCAGTATGTGAAACTGTTACTGACAAGTCCCAAGTCCGTTGATGTTGGTGGTAATGTAGGAACACTGTATGTAAGATACTGTACCTGAACAGCATGGAGGCTGTTCTCTCTGCCTCCCTGTGGATCCACGTACTGTCCAGGACCTCTATCTGCCCGCATGGAGGCTGTTCTCTCTGCCTCCCTGTGGATCCACGTACTGTCCAGGACCTCTATCTGCCAGCATGGAGGCTGTTCTCTCTGCCTCCCTGTGGATCCACGTACTGTCCAGGACCTCTATCTGCCAGCATGGAGGCTGTTCTCTCTGCCTCCCTGTGGATCCACGTACTGTCCAGGACCTCTATCTGCCAGCATGGAGGCTGTTCTCTCTGCCTCCCTGTGGATCCACGTACTGTCCAGGACCTCTATCTGCCAGCATGGAGGCTGTTCTCTCTGCCTCCCTGTGGATCCACGTACTGTCCAGGACCTCTATCTGCCAGCATGGAGGCTGTTCTCTCTGCCTCCCTGTGGATCCACGTACTGTCCAGGACCTCTATCTGCCAGCATGGAGGCTGTTCTCTCTGCCTCCCTGTGGATCCACGTACTGTCCAGGACCTCTATCTGCCAGCATGGAGGCTGTTCTCTCTGCCTCCCTGTGGATCCACGTACTGTCCAGGACCTCTATCTGCCAGCATGGAGGCTGTTCTCTCTGTCTTCCTGCCTCCCTGTGGATCTGGATTTGAACAGGGAGAAACCAACCTGTTATTGATCTGTTTGCCTCAGTGGAGGATTGCCTCACCTCCATAGCAACACATGATGCCCACAGATGGTTTTTCAGTTGGAGGCTTGTTGGAGCTTGTGGCTTCATTGCAGTGTCTCTTAGATTGTGGTATGGTGTTTTTCCATGATATTGCGATAGTCAAACTTGCAATACCCTAACTCAAGCAAGATGAGAATGTTTTGGTATCGGCGCAGCAGTCTAAGGCACTGCGTCTCAGTGCTAGAGAGGTCTCATTCATAGAGACCTTTCCTCTCTGTTACAGAACTACCTGGTCGTTCATAGAGACCTCTCCTCTCTGTTATAGAACTACCTGGTTGTTCATAGAGACCTCTCCTCTCTGTTACAGAACTACCTGGTCCTAATTCCCTCCCTAGCCTTTCCTCCTTGGTCATAACGCTCCCTACCCTACCCTTACCCCACAACCTCTTACCCCTTACCCCTACCCTACCCTACCCCCTACCCCCTTACCCCTAACCTCAAACCCCTAACCCCTTACCCCCTAACTCCTTACCCCTACCCCCTTACCCCTAACCTCAAACCCCTAACCCCTTACCCCCTAACCCCTTACCCCTACCCTACCCTCACCCCTAACCTCAAACCCCTTACACCTACCCTAACCCCAAACCTCTAGCCCCTTACCCCATAATCCCTACCCCCTTACCCCTAACCTCAAACCCCTTACCCCTACCCTAACCCCTTACCCCTACCCTACCCTCACCCCTAACCTCAAACCCCTTACCCCTAACCCCTAACCTCTAGCACCTTACCCCATAATCCTTAACCCCTAACCCCTTACCCCTAACCTCAAACCCCTTACCCCTACCCTAACCTCTTACCCCTACCCTAAACCCTAACCTCAAACCCCTTACACCTACCCTAAACCCTAACCTCTAGCCCCTTACCCCATAATCCCTAACCCCTTACCCCTAACCTCTAACCTCTAGCCCCTTACCCCTAACCCCTACCCGGCTCTTACCCCTAACCTCTAGCCCCTAACCTCTAACCCCTTACCCCTAACCCCTTACCCCTGATCTGTAAGGTAGAAGCAATATGTTGTAAGCTCCATCACTTCCCTGCTAATATGTATTCAGGTTCTTCAGAGCTGCGAAGATGGGTTTAAGATTGGGTTAGGAGCAGAGGGGAATTTACAGGGAGTGAATGAGGACTGGTGTGTGCCTTCATCTGAAGGAGGACGAGGACCCTGTCAACTAAACCCACGAGGACCCTGTCAACTAAACCCACCAGGACCCTGTCAACTAAACCCACCAGGACCCTGTCAACTAAACCCACCAGGACCCTGTCAACTAAACCCACCAGGACCCTGTCAACTAAACCCACCAGGACCCTGTCAACTAAACCCATGATGACCCTGTCAACTAAACCCACCAGGACTCTGTCAACTAAACCCACCAGGACCCTGTCAACTAGACCCACCAGGACCCTGTAAACTAGACCCACCAGGAACTTGTGAACTAGACCCACCAGGACCCTGTCAACTAAACCCATGATAACCCTGTCAACTAAACCCACGAGGACAGTCCACAGCTGGGGACATTCTGTTACCTGCTGTCTTCTCACACACCCAATGTGGTCTCCTTTAGATTAGAACACATACTGTCTTATAGGCAACACACACACACACACACACACATGAACTAACACGCATGCACACACACACAGCCACGAGAACACACACACACTGTTCAGGAAGTGAAACATCCCAGTACTCGAAGTAACATGTATTACTCTGACGTGTGTTAGTTCACCTGACTGTTTGCTGCCGAATGCATTAGAGAGAGAGAGAGAGAGAGAGAGAGAGAGAGAGAGAGAGAGAGAGAGAGAGAGAGAGAGAGAGAGAGAGAGAGAGAGAGAGAGAGAGAGAGAGAGAGAGAGAGAGAGAGAGAGAGAGAGAGAGAGAGAGAGAGAGAGAGAGAGAGAGAGAGAGAGAGAGAGAGAGATGCATACATAGAGAGAGAGAGAGAGAGAGAGAGAGAGAGAGAGAGAGAGAGAGAGATACATAGAGAGAGAGAGATACATACATAGAGAGAGAGAGATACATACATAGAGAGAGAGATACATACATAGAGAGAGAGATACATACATAGAGAGAGAGAGATACATACATAGACAGAGAGAGAGATACATACATAGAGAGAGAGATACATACATAGACAGAGAGAGAGATACATACATAGAGAGAGAGACAGATACATACATAGAGAGAGATACATACATAGAGAGAGAGAGATACATACATAGAGAGAGATACATACATAGACAGAGAGAGAGATACATACATAGACAGAGAGAGATACATACATAGAGAGAGAGAGATACATAGAGAGAGAGAGAGAGATACATACATAGAGAGAGAGAGGGAGAGATACATACATAGAGAGAGAGAGAGAGATACATACATAGAGAGAGATACATAGAGAGAGAGAGAGAGAGAGATACATACATAGAGAGAGAGAGATACATACATAGAGAGAGAGAGATACATACATAGAGAGAGAGAGATACATACATAGACAGAGAGAGATACATACATAGAGAGAGGGAGAGATACATACATAGAGAGAGAGAGAGATACATACATAGGCAGAGAGAGATACATACATAGAGAGAGAGAGATACATACATAGAGAGAGAGATACATACATAGAGAGAGAGATACATACATAGAGAGAGAGAGAGTTTGGTCCTTCATAGCTCAGTTGGTAGAGATGGCATAACATAGGGAGTGGGTTCATTCCCGGGACCACCCATACGTAGAATGTATGCACACATGACTGTAAGACGCTTTGGATAAAAGCGTCTGCTAAATGGCATATATTATTATATATTAGATACATACATAGAGAGAGAGATACATACATAGAGAGAGAGAGATCTTGGAGGATGTCTCCTCAGTTGCAACAGGACTTATCAAGCATCTGTTAAAAGTAACATCTTCTGTTGATTCACTCTGTGGCAGCTAACAGCTAACAGCTAACAGCTAACAGCATGGGCAAACACATGGCAACCACATGAGATGGTCAACTGAGGAGAAGAATGAGATGAGACCATTCTGTCAGAATTATTCTGTAGACTCAGGATAGGTGAGAGTGAGAGGCGAAGACGAGACGAGTGAAGAAGAGGAGCAGAAAGGAGAAGGGAGAGGAGAGAAGGAAAGGATAGGAATGGAAGAGGAGGGTGGAGGAGAGCAGAGCAGAACAGCCCGAGAGGAGAGGAGTTCCCCAGTCAAGCCAGCCAGAGGAAAGTTCTGGCTTGAATTAGAGAATAAGCAGCACTGAGAAGGAGGGAATGATGACACTTTATTAGAGCAGCTGCTCAGAACGGTATGATGCTGTTCAGTATGATGGGGTTCAGTATGATGCTGTTCAGTATGATGGGGTTCAGTATGATGGTGTTCAGTATGATGGGGGTTCAGTATGATGGGGGTTCAGTATGATGGGGGTTCAGTATGATGGGGTTCAGTATGATGGTGTTCAGTGTGATGGGGGTTCAGTATGATGGGGTTCAGTATGATGGGGTTCAGTATGATGGTGTTCAGTGTGATGGGGGTTCAGTATGATGGGGTTCAGTATGATGGGGTTCAGTATGATGGGGGTTCAGTATGATGAGGTTCAGTATGATGGGGTTCAGTATGATGGTGTTCAGTATGATGGTGTTCAGTATGATGGGGTTCAGTATGATGGGGTTCAGTATGATGGGGTTCAGTATGATGGGGTTCAGTATGATGGTGTTCAGTATGATGGGGTTCAGTATGATGGGGTTCAGTATGATGGTGTTTCAGTGGGATGGTGTTCAGTATGATGGTGTTCAGTATGATGGTGTTCAGTATGATGGGGTTCAGTATGATGGTGTTCAGTATGATGGTGTTTCAGTGGGATGGTGTTCAGTATGATGGGGTTCAATATGATGGTGTTCAGTATGATGGGGTTCAGTATGATGGTGTTCAGTATGATGGTGTTCAGTATGATGGGGTTCAGTATGATGGTGTTCAGTATGATGGGGTTCAGTATGATGGTGTTCAGTATGATGGTGTTCAGTATGATGGGGTTCAGTATGATGGGGTTCAGTATGATGGGGTTCAGTATGATGGGGTTCAGTATGATGGTGTTTCAGTGGGATGGTGCAACACATACCTTGTCTATTGTATCTGTGTTACGTATTTCATGAACCCCTTAAAAACCTTGAAACTGAAATGTGACATTTAAGTTTTAGTTACAGCTGTGTGCTTCATATTTTAATACTTTGTTATACAGTAATATAAATGACATATCGGACAGCAACCTTTAACAGCTTGTTGGAAATGGAATCAGGCGCACGGTGAAAATAGTTATATCGTGCATTTACGTAAGCCTACATGATTCTCTGGGGGGGGGGGTCATAGTTCACAACGTTTATGGATGGCGTATATCCAATATACAGTAGATTGGGTGAGATAAAGTGTGTTTTCAGGCCAGGGAACATGCCAGCCCTGTTTGGCTGTTGTCCTCTCCCCGCTGTGAGATTGAAAGCAGGGTGTGTCCCAGAATCAGATTATCTTAGTGATTACGCTGTTGCTTCTGGCCTCGTTTAGTAGGAAGGGAAGTCAACACTGTAGGCACTGGCTCCGAGCTGCCTGAGTACACAGCTACTGTACACCTACAGTACATTAATGGAATAAAGAACTCACATTGGCTTATCCTGGTGAAACGATACGCTTCTCCATTAAATATGGAGGTTCATGTTTTATCTTAAATAGGCCCATGTCGTTAGCCTGGTGAGAGAGCACGGGAAACTGTTATGGTAGTTGCTGTCTCAGTAAGAACAAGCCTTTTGAAGGATGTTTATGTTTTTGTTCCAAGGTCGAGATGCTCTTGTGTTTCGACTCGAGAGTCCAGTGGAATATCACTGTGTGATTTACAGTATTGTAAGAATGATCTCTTTCTGCTTCCACTGGCCCATAACACACAGACCCAGCTGGCCCATAACACACAGACCCAGCTGGCCCATAACACACAGACCCAGCTGGCCCATAACACACAGACCCAGCTGGCCCATAACACACAGACCCAGCTGGCCCATAACACACAGACCCAGCTGGCCCATAACACACAGACCCAGCTGGCCCATAACACACAGACCCAGCTGGCCCATAACACACAGACCCAGCTGGCCCATAACACACAGACCCAGCTGGCCCATAACACACAGACCCAGCTGGCCCATAACACACAGACCCAGCTGGCCCATAACACACAGACCCAGCTGGCCCACCCAGCTGGCCCATAACACACAGACCCAGCTGGCCCATAACACACAGACCCAGCTGGCCCACCCAGCTGGCCCATAACACACAGACCCAGCTGGCCCATAACACACAGACCCAGCTGGCACACAGACCCAGCTGGCCCATAACACACAGCTGGCCCATAACACACAGACCCAGCTGGCCCACCCCCAGCTGGCCCATAACACACAGACCCAGCTGGCCCATAACACACAGACCCAGCTGGCCCATAACACACGGACCCAGC
The DNA here is from genome assembly GCF_021184085.1 of Oncorhynchus gorbuscha. Lineage (NCBI taxonomy): Eukaryota > Metazoa > Chordata > Actinopteri > Salmoniformes > Salmonidae > Oncorhynchus > Oncorhynchus gorbuscha. The sequence continues at coordinate 17,684 of NW_025746037.1, read as the reverse complement.
TGGCCCATAACACACAGACCCAGCTGGCCCATAACACAGACCCAGACCCAGCTGGCCCATAACACACAGACCCAGCTGGCCCATAACACACAGACCCAGCTGGCCCATAACACACAGACCCAGCTGGCCCATAACACACAGACCCAGCTGGCCCATAACACACAGACCCAGCTGGCCCATAACACACAGACCCAGCTGGCCCATAACACACAGACCCAGCTGGCCCATAACACACAGACCCAGCTGGCCCATAACACACAGACCCAGCTGGCCCATAACACACAGACCCAGCTGGCCCATAACACACAGACCCAGCTGGCCCATAACACACAGACCCAGCTGGCCCATAACACACAGACCCAGCTGGCCCATAACACACAGACCCAGCTGGCCCATAACACACAGACCCAGCTGGCCCATAACACACAGACCCAGCTGGCCCATAACACACAGACCCAGCTGGCCCATAACACACAGACCCAGCTGGCCCATAACACACAGACCCAGCTGGCCCATAACACACAGACCCAGCTGGCCCATAACACACAGACCCAGCTGGCCCATAACACACAGACCCAGCTGGCCCATAACACACAGACCCAGCTGGCCCATAACACACGGACCCAGCTGGCCCAGGAGGCAAAACCAAGGTTACTGTCTGGTATATGACTAATGTCACAATCTGAACCAAGGTTACTGTCTGGTATATGACTTATGTCACAATCTGAACCAAGGTTACTGTCTGGTATACAGCAGTAGTTATATCTTATGTCACAATGATCTGATCCACCTATGTGGTCCTATAACGTCACATAGATTTTTTATGACACCTCATCACATAGATTTTTTAGCCTACAAGGATTTTGAGATGTGGCTTTTCTTACTTCACCTTGGAGAAGCAGTAAGTCATGTCAGAAACGAGCAGATTCCTTCCTTACCAGGGGGTTGCAACGGAAATAATTTTCCCATTCTGAACAGACTGTTTTTCATTCCATTCCACTGTTACGACCAATAAAACAATGTTCTGAACTGGTTCGATCCCCCCTCCCCCCAAAAAATGTTCCGGTTTATATCGATGCTTTCGGTTCTATATTAAACCTCTGAAATCATTTTTTACAATTATTTTTACATTTAGCTTGACATTAAATTAAACTTCACAAATCATGCACTGTGGATAGAGCAGCTTGCTATGAAGCGAGAAAAACTGTCATTCAGTGAGTTGTTTACATGTGATGGGAAGACAAGTGTAAGAGACGTGTGGGGAGAGAACGAGAGAGGGTGGAGGAGGAGGCTTGGAAGCGCTCGGCATCTTGTTATTGTTCATCACTATCTGAATGAGGCAAACAAATTATACCTACGGAGGAGCGGCTTCTAATGGAGGGGAGAGGAGAAGATCATGCTTGTGTTGTTGTTAGCATGTTGCTAACCTTGGTTCCTCTCAGCAGTTGACCGTGTGTTACTTCAGAATTGGCTTAACGTTGGACCAGAGCTAGCTAGCTAGCTAACAAGCTACCAACCTTGTGTGGGCAGAGCGGCACCAGAATTTTAAAAAAACTCTTAGGTTTTTTTAGTTAATAAATCCAACGTGAAATGTGATAACTAGAGTATCTCTAACTAGCATTGAAAAAAAGTGAATCCATTCTTTAATTCAAAATCTCTCTCCCCCATCTTCTGAATCACACCTGTTGAAACATCAGTAGTCTATAGCTATGTTATGGAGGAGGAGGGGCTTGTAACATCAGTAGTCTATAGCTATGTTATGGAGGAGGAGGGGCTTGTAACATCAGTAGTCTATAGCTATGTTATGGAGGGGGAGGGGCTTGTAACGTTAGTAGTCTATAGCTATGTTATGGAGGGGGAGGGGCTTGTAACGTCAGTAGTCTATAGCTATGTTATGGCTAGGGGGAGGAGGGGCTTGTAACGTCAGTAGTCTATAGCTATGTTATGGAGGGGAGGGGCTTGTAACGTTATGGAGGAGGAGGGGCTCAGTAGTCTACAGCTATGTTATGGAGGGGGAGGGGCTTGTAACGTCAGTAGTCTATAGCTATGTTATGGAGGGGAGGGGCTTGTAACGTCAGTAGTCTATAGCTATGTTATGGAGGGGGAGGGGTCTTGTAACGTCAGTAGTCTATAGCTATGTTATGGAGGAGGGGCTTGTAACGTCAGTAGTCTATAGCTATGTTATGGAGGAGGAGGGGCTTGTAACAACATCAGTAGTCTATAGCTATGTTATGGAGGAGGAGGGGCTTGTAACGTCAGTAGTCTACAGCTATGTTATGGAGGAGGAGGGGCTTGTAACATCAGTAGTCAGTAGTCTATAGCTATGTTATGGAGGGGGAGGGGCTTGTAACGTCAGTAGTCTATAGCTATGTTATGGAGGGGAGGGGCTTGTAACGTCAGTAGTCTACAGCTATATTATGGAGGGGGGCTTGTAGGGGCTTGTAACATCAGTAGTCTATAGCTATGTTATGGAGGGGAGGGGCTTGTAACGTCAGTAGTCTATAGCTATGTTATGGAGGGGGAGGGGCTTGTAACGTCAGTAGTCTATAGCTATGTTATGGAGGAGGAGGGGCTTGTAACGTTGGTAGTCTACAGCTATGTTATGGAGGAGGAGGGGCTTGTAACGTCAGTAGTCTACAGCTATGTTATGGAGGCGGAGGGGCTTGTAACGTCAGTAGTCTACAGCTATGTTATGGAGGGGAGGGGCTTGTAACGTCAGTAGTCTACAGCTATGTTATGGAGGGGAGGGGCTTGTAACGTCAGTAGTCTACAGCTATGTTATGGAGGGGGAGGGGCTTGTAACGTCAGTAGTCTGCACATGTTATGGAGGGGAGGGGCTTGTAACGTTGTCTGATGGGGAGGGGCAAGTAGGCTACACACACATACACTGGCACAGATGTTCAGCTGTCAGGCAGACACTGGAAGACGTTTCTGATTGACAGAGAGAGGGCTTTGCATACGCTCTTTGTTGCCTTTTATTGTGGGACTAGAACAAAAATACCCCGGAACATAGAAGAACTGTATTAACCGATTCCCATGTTTTAAAAAAAAATAACGGTTCTGTTCCCTGAACAGTATAGATCACTTTCATTCCCGGTTCTGATTCTGTTCCTTAAATTAGTTTGTTATTGTCCGGTTTTCGGTTCTTTTCCCTGAACCGGTTTCCATCCCACGTTACCTACCAACAGCTGCAAATGCATATAAAACAACAAGTTTTGAAGTTCATTTTCCTTGCTTTGTATAACAATATTATCATGAATCTAGCAAATAAGTTTTGTGGGTCAGAGTGCAGTATTTATTTAGTTTCATAGCACAAATGTATGTTAGCGCGTTTCTCAGACTGGCTTTAGCCACGGATGGAGCAGGCCTGTCCTGGCAAGTGCAGGGATTTGTGAATCTGTTAGGAGCGAACCGCTAGCGTGACAGCTGAAATGGTCAAAATAAATGTAATAATGATTCTAGCTTTAAATGGATCATCCAGATGAGCTGTTAGCTTTTGTTTTGTTCTCATCTAATACTAACAATTACAGTATTCTATCATCCTGACAATATGGTACTATAGAGAAGAGAGGTTTAGGAGAGAAGAAGGGGAGAGGAGAGGAGAGAGGAGGAGAGGAGTGCAGAGGTTTAGGAGTGGAGTGGAGTGGAGGGAGGGAGTGGAGGGAGAGGAGAGGAGGTGGAGGAGAGAGGAGAGGAGAGGAGAGGAGTGGAGGAGAGAGAGAGGAGAGGGAGAGGAGAGGAGGAGAGAGGAGAGAGGAGGAGAGGGGAGTTAGGAGAGGTTTAGGAGAGGAGAGGAGGAGTGGAGTGGAGGGGAGGGAGGAGAGAGAGAGGAGAGAGAGAGAGAGAGAGGAGGAGAGGAGTGGAGAGGGTTTAGGAGAGGAGAGGAGTGGAGTGGAGGGAGGAGGAGAGGAGGGAGAGGAGGGAGAGGAGGGAGGAGAGGAGGGAGGGAGGAGAGGAGAGGAGGAGGAGAGGAGAGAGAGAGGAGGGGAGAGGGGAGGGAGTGGAGGGAGGAGGGAGGAGGAGGAGGAGAGGAGAGGAGAGAGGAGAAGAGAGAGAGGAGAGGAGGAGAGAGAGGGAGGGGAGAGGAGAGGAGGAGAGAGGAGAAGAGAGGAGAAGAGAGGAGTGGAGAGAAGAAGAGGAGAGAGGAGAAGAGAGGAGGAGGAGGAGAGGAGTGGAGAGGTTTAGGAGAGGAGAGGAGTGGAGAGGAGAAGAGGAGGAGAGGAGTGGAGAGGAGAGAGAGAGAGAGGGAGGAGAAAGGAGGGGAGGAGGGAAAGGTGGAGAGGTTTAGGAGAGGAGAGGATTGGAGAAGAGAAGAGGATGAGAGGAGGAGAGGAGAAGAGAGGAGTGGAAAGGTTTTAGGAGAGGAGAGGTGGATGACTGGATCTTTTAGGCAGACAGGGATAATAAAGCCTTGGTTGTATCACTACAGAAGCTGGAGACAGGGAGCGATGGAGGAGGCGGTACTGATGAATTATTTATGTCTGGCCAAAACACCCAATTTCCGTTTCATTCTTTCACAGGGAGTCTGGGACTACTAACCAGAGAGCTCTGCGATACCCCCCCCCCCCCACCCCTCCGCTTGTCTAATGATTTAAGTGTTTGTAATGAGGTTTAGCAATGATTTTTTATATTCTTATTTTTTTCAGCTGTTATTAATCATAGGATAAGTTGTGCCTTGAAACCCCATGTTGTAGACCTACAGTGAGTACTGACGACGTCATCAAAGAGAGAATAAGGGAGGGAAAGGAGAGGAGAGGAGAGGAGAGGAGAGGAGAGGGAGAGGAGAGGGAGAGGAGAGGGAGAGGAGGGAGGGAGAGGGAGAGGAGAGGAGAGGAGAGAGGAGAGGAGAGGAGAGGAGAGGGAGAGGGAGAGGGAGAGGAGAGGAGAGGAGAGGAGAGGGAGAGGAGAGGAGAGGAGAGGAGAGAGAGAGGAGAGGAGAGGAGAGGAGGGAGAGGGAGAGGAGAGGGGAGAGGAGAGGAGAGAGGAGAGGAGAGGAGAGGGAGGAGAGGAGGAGAGGAGAGGGAGGGGAGGGGAGGGGAGGAGAGGAGAGGGAGAGGAGGGGAGGGGAGGGAGAGGAGAGGAAGGGAGAGGAGAGGAGGAGAGGGGAGGGGAGAGAAGGGGAGGGGATAGGAGGGCCGGGAGAACATGCCCTGCATCCTGACGAAGCTTGAGGCTGCTGCCAGGAGAGGACAGCCAGGAGAGGAGAGGAGAAGTGAACCAGGAGAACATGCCCTGCATCTTGATGATACTGGAGGCTGCAGCTGTGGTTAGGAAAGGGGAGCCAGGAGAGGAGTGGAGGGGAGAGGAGGCGAGAGGAGGCGAGAGGAGGGGAGAGGAGGGGAGGAGGGGAGGGGGGGAGTGTATGTGGTGTGATGTGGAGAGGAGGCAAGAGGAGGGGAGGAGAGGAGAGGAGGGGAGAGAAGATCATGCTTGTGTTGTTGTTAGCATGTTGCTAACCTTGGTTCCTCTCAGCAGCTGACCATGTGTTAGCATGTTGCTAACCCTGGTTCCTCTCAGCAGTTGGCCGTGTGTTAGCATGTTGCTAACCTTGGTTCCTCTCAGCAGTTGGCCATGTGTTAGCATGTTGCAACCGCCGGTTCTTCTCAGCAGTTGGCCATGTGTTAGCATGTTGCTACCGCCGGTTCCTCTCAGCAGTTGGCCGTGTTAGCATGTTGCTAACCCTGGTTCCTCTCAGCAGTTGGCCGTGTGTTAGCATGTTACTAACCTTGGTTCCTCTCAGCAGCTGACCATGTGTTAGCATGTTGCAACCGCCGGTTCCTCTCAGCAGTTGGCCATGTGTTAGCATGTTGCTACCGCTGGTTCCTCTCAGCAGTTGGCCGTGTGTTAGCATGTTGCTAACCCTGGTTCCTCTCAGCAGTTGGCCGTGTGTTAGCATGTTGCTAACCTTGGTTCCTCTCAGCAGTTGGCCATGTGTTAGCATGTTGCTACCGCTGGTTCCTCTCAGCAGTTGGCCGTGTGTTAGCATGTTGCTACCGCTGGTTCCTCTCAGCAGTTGGCCATGTGTTAGCATGTTGCTACCGCTGGTTCCTCTCAGCAGTTGGCCGTGTGTTAGCATTTTGCTAACCCTGGTTCCTCTCAGCAGTTGGCTGTGTGTTAGCATGTTGCTAACCTTGGTTCCTCTCAGCAGTTGGCCATGTGTTAGCATGTTGCTACCGCTGGTTCCTCTCAGCAGTTGGCCGTGTGTTAGCATGTTGCTACCGCTGGTTCCTCTCAGCAGTTGGCCATGTGTTAGCATGTTGCTACCGTTGGTTCCTCTCAGCAGCTGACCATGTGTTAGCATGTTGCTACCGCTGGTTCCTCTCAGCAGTTGGCCGTGTGTTAGCATGTTGCTACCGCTGGTTCCTCTCAGCAGTTGGCCATGTGTTAGCATGTTGCTAGGGCTGGTTCCTCTCAGCAGTTGGCCGTGTGTTAGCATGTTGCTACCGCTGGTTCCTCTCAGCAGTTGGCCATGTGTTAGCATGTTGCTACCGTTGGTTCCTCTCAGCAGCTGACCATGTGTTAGCATGTTGCTACCGCTGGTTCCTCTCAGCAGTTGGCCGTGTGTTAGCATGTTGCTACCGCTGGTTCCTCTCTGCAGTTGGCCATGTGTTAGCATGTTGCTAACCTTGGTTCCTCTCAGCCGTTGGCCATGTGTTAGCATGTTGCTACCGCTGGTTCCTCTCAGCAGTTGGCCGTGTGTTAGCATGTTGCTACCGCTGGTTCCTCTCAGCAGTTGGCCATGTGTTAGCATGTTGCTAACCCCGGTTCCTCTCAGCAGTTGGCCGTGTGTTAGCATGTTGCTAACTCCGGTTCCTCTCAGCAGTTGGCCATGTGTTAGCATGTTGCTAACCTTGGTTCCTCTCAGCCGTTGGCCATGTGTTAGCATGTTGCTAAGTGTTAGCATGTTGCTAACCCCGGTTCTAGACTCAGCAGTTGGCCGACTGTGTTAGCATGTTGCTAACTCCGGTTCCTCTCAGCAGTTGGCCATGTGTTAGCATGTTGCTAACCTTGGTTCCTCTCAGCCGACTGGCCATGTGTTAGCATGTTGCTAGCTGGTTCCTCTCAGCAGTTGGCCGTGTGTCTAGCATGTTGCTACCGCTGGTTCCTCTCAGCAGTTGGCCATGTGTTAGCATGTTGCTAACCCCGGTTCCTCTCAGCAGACTTGGCCGTGTTTAGCATGTTGCTAACCCCGGTTCCTCTCAGCAGTTGGCCGTCTAGTGTTAGCATGTTGACTAAGGAGTTCCTTATCAGCAGTCTGGACATGTGTTAGCATGTTGCTAGCTGGTTCCTTCAGCAGTTGGACTAAGGAGTTAGCATGTTGCTAGACCTTGGTTCCTCTCAGCAGTTGGCCATGTGTTAGTTATGTCTGCAACTAAGGAGGTTATAGATCTCAGCAGTTGGCCATGTTATAGATGTTGCTACCGCTGGTTCCTCTCAGCAGTTGGACGTGTGTTAGTTATGTCTAGCTACCGCTGGTTCCTCTAAGCAGTTGGCCATGTGTTAGCATGTTGCTAACCTTGGTTCCTCTCAGCCGTAGACTATGTGTTAGCATGTTGCTACCGCTGGTTCCTCTCAGCAGACTGGCCGTCAGTTATAGCATGTTGACTACCGGGTTCCTCTCAGATCAGTTGGCCATGTGTTCAGCATGTTGCTAACCCCGGTTCCTCTAGCAGTTGGAGTCAGTTATAGCATGTTGACTAACTCCGGTTCCTCTCAGACAGTTGGCCATGTTTAGCATGTTGCTAACCTTGGTTCCTTATCAGCCGTTGACCATGTGTTAGCATGTTGCTAGACTGGTTCAGTTATCAGCAGTTGGACTAAGGAGTTAGTTATGTTGACTAACCCCAGTTCCTAGATCAGCAGTTGGCCGTGTTATAGCATGTTGCTAACTCCGGTTCCTCTCAGCAGTTGGCCATGTGTTAGCATGTTGCTAACCTTGGTTCCTCTCAGCCGTTGGCCATGTTTAGCATGTTGCTAGACCTCTCAGCAGTTGGCCGTCAGTTATAGATCTTGACTAAGCTGGTTCCTTATAGCAGTCTGGACTATGTGTTAGCAGTTGCTAACCCCGGTTCCTCTCAGCAGTTATAGCCGTGTGTTAGCATGTTGCTAACCCCGGTTCCTTATAGCAGTCTGGACTAAGGAGTCAGCATGTTGCTAACTCCGGTTCCTCAAGGAGTCAGTTATAGATCTAGACTCAGCAGTTGGCCATGTGTTAGCATGTTGCTACCGCTGGTTCCTCAGTCAGCAGTTGGACTAAGGTTAGTCATGTTGCTAACCTTGGTTCCTCTCAGCAGTTGGCCATGTGTTAGCATGTTGCAACCGTCAGTTCCTCTCAGCAGTTGGCCATGTTTAGCATGTAGACTAAGGAGTTCAGTCTAGCAGTTGGACTAAGTTAGTCAGTTATAGCTGGTTCCTCTCAGCAGTTGGCCAGTTATAGCATGTTGACTAAGGAGTTCCTCTAGCAGCTGACCATGTGTTAGCAGTTATAGCTAGACCTCTCAGCAGTTGGCAGTTATTAGCATGTTGCTACCGCTGGTTCCTCTCAGCAGTTGGCCTTGTTATAGCATGTTGCTAAGCTGGTTCCTCTCAGCAGTTGGCCGTGACTTAGGATGTTGCTACCGCTGGTTCTCTCAGCAGTTGGCCATGTGTTAGCATGTTGCTACCGTTGGTTCCTCTCAGCAGCTGACCATGTGTTAGCATGTTGCTAGACTGGTTCCTTATAGCAGTTGGCCGTCAGTTATAGCATGTTGCTAAGCTGGTTCCTCTCAGCAGTTGGCCATGTGTTAGCATGTTGCTACCGTTGGTTCCTCTCAGCAGCTGACCATGTTATAGCATGTTGCTACCGCTGGTTCCTCTCAGCAGTTGGCCAGTGTTAGCATGTTGCTAACCCCGGTTCCTCTCAGCAGTTGGCCGTTATGTTAGCATGTTGCTAACCCCGGTTCCTCTCAGCAGTTGGCCGACTGTGTTAGCATGTTGACTAACTCAGTTTCCTCTAGCCGTTGGCCAGTTATAGCATGTTGCTACCGCTGGTTCCTCTCAGCAGTTGGCCGTGTTATAGCATGTTGCTACCGTCTGGTTCCTCTCAGCAGTTGGCCATGTGTTAGCATGTTGCTAACCCCAGTTCCTCTCAGCAGTTGGCCGTCAGTTATAGCATGTTGACTAACCCCAGTTCCTCTCAGCAGTTGGCCGTGTGTTAGCATGTTGCTAACTCCGGTTCCTTATAGCAGTTGGCCATGTGTTAGCATGTTGCTACCGCTGGTTCCTATCAGCAGTTGGCCGTGTGTTATATGTTGCTAACCCCAGTTCCTCTCAGCAGTTGGCCGTGTGTTAGTGTTGCTAACCTTGGTTCCTCTCAGCAGTTGGCCATGTGTTAGCATGTTGCTAACCCTGGTTCCTCTCAGCAGTTGGCCGTGTTTAGATGTTGCTAACCTTGGTTCCTTATAGCAGACTGGCCAGTGTTACGACGCTAGACAGCGGAGTCAATATACCACCTTCCGGAGACACCTGAAACCCCACCTTATTTATCTAGACCTAGGATCAGGATATAGTCTAGACTAAGGAGTCAGTTTTAGATGCACTATTGTAAAGTGACTGTTCCACTGGATGTCATAAGGTGAATGCACCAATTTGTTAAGATCTGATAAGAGTTATAGTCTGCTAAAGACTTAAATGTAAATGTAAATGTAAATGTTAGCATGTTGCTACCGCTGGTTCCTTATCAGCAGTTGGCCGTGTTTAGCATGTTGCTACCGCTGGTTCCTCTCAGCAGTTGGCCATGTGTTAGCATGTTGCTACCGAGTCCTCTCAGCAGTTGGCCATGTGTTATAGATGTTGACTAACCCCAGTTCCTCTCAGCAGTTGGCCGTGTGTTAGCATGTTGCTAACCCCGGTTCCTTATCAGCAGTTGGCCGTGTGTTATAGCATGTTGCTAACTCCGGTTCCTCTCAGCAGTTGGCCGTGTGTTAGCATGTTAGGATTTTAATCTGTTGTGACCATGATGAAAGTTATGACCAGTAGAGGTACTATTACTCCTTGGTTGGCATGGTGAGTGTTGATTAGTTTGCCACAGGGTTGATTATGTAGGTTAGCTGTTATGTGCTTAAAAGTCTGTTGTATCAAAGTACTGTTTGTCCCTCTCTATTGCTGTGAGGCAGCTAAGGAAGGTCCAGGAAGACAAGCGCTGAGTGTGTGTGTGTAGTGTACATGCGTGTGTGTGTGTGTTATAGATGTGTGACATGGTGTCAGTTTAACCACTGGGTCTCTTCACTCTCTATCTTTATCTGAGCATCTGTAACTGAACAGGAAGACAAATATACACCGGAGACAGACCGGATAGTCAGGATATTTACAACTCTGGGAAACTGGCCTCCTCTGTGTTTCCATTATCTGTCACAATGAACAATTTGTCATCCTACCAACGATTATATAGTCAAGCATTAGAACATGAAAACACGTGTGTCCTAGACTAAGGAGTCAGTTATAGTCCTAGACTAAGGAGTCAGTTATAGATCTAGACTAAGGAGTCAGTTATAGTCCTAGACTAAGGAGTCAGTTATAGTCCTAGACTAAGGAGTCAGTTATAGTCCTAGACTAAGGAGTCAGTTATAGTCCTAGACTAAGGAGTCAGTTATAGTCCTAGACTAAGGAGTCAGTTATAGATCTAGACTAAGGAGTCAGTTATAGTCCTAGACTAAGGAGTCAGTTATAGTCCTAGACTAAGGAGTCAGTTATAGATCTAGACTAAGGAGTCAGTTATAGATCTAGACTAAGGAGTCAGTTATAGTCTAGACTAAGGAGTCAGTTATAGATCTAGACTAAGGAGTCAGTTATAGTCCTAGACTAAGGAGTCAGTTATAGATCTAGACTAAGGAGTCAGTTATAGTTATCCTAGACTAAGGAGTCAGTTATAGATCTAGACTAAGGAGTCAGTTATAGATCTAGACTAAGGAGTCAGTTATAGATCTAGACTAAGGAGTCAGTTATAGATCTAGACTAAGGAGTCAGTTATAGATCTAGACTAAGGAGTCAGTTATAGATCTAGACTAAGGAGTCAGTTATAGATCTAGACTAAGGAGTCAGTTATAGTCCTAGACTAAGGAGTCAGTTATAGTCCTAGACTAAGGAGTCAGTTATAGTCCAAGAGGAGAGTGAGACATAGAAAGAGGAATGGGAGGAACAGATAGAAGAGAGAGAGGAGAGTGAGGGACAGAAAGGAATAGGAGGGACAGAGAGATGAGAGGGAGAGAGAGGAGAGGGAGGGACAGAGACTTGGTCTCCTGACTGAGCCTGTCTTAAGCCTGTCTGTCTGTCTGTCTGTCTAACGTGGTGATTCACAAACAAAGCTTGAAGGCCAATGATTAAGGTACAAAATGTCAAGCTTTTAATAGATTCTTAAATAAAATAATATGTTTTTAATGGTGAGAAAGTGTTTCTGTCCGTTAGTCACAAACAAACACATACATACGAGGCTTTGTGCTGTCGTGTCGATTCGTATGGCCGTTGTCATGACGTTGCTAATACGGCACTAACAGATCTGGAACCAGGGCTAACTGATCTATTCCTGTTGTGTAGCCTGCTATCACACCAAGCAGCTGTGGCCCGGCAGGGGAGCTAGTTAGCCGCTTAGCCTAGCTAGCCAGCCGGGGAAAGAGAAGGACGTCTTCAGGCCTTCAGCAGACTCATGAGAACAGACGAGTTGGAGTCGGCTTCCTTCCAGTTTAGCCACGGTGACACACAATGGCTGAATAGTTTCTCACTGCAGGGCTACTAAACAGTAGAGTTCTGTGCTACTGTTGTCCTGAGAAACAGCAAGCAGAGCTCTCCTGTGGTTCATCTAATGGTTTCTGTTATTCACGATGGCCTGTTACTGCTATCACTACTGAATGTCATGACACCTTTTTCCTATGTAGGCCTATGGAGTTTTCCTGTTTCCTGTGTAGGCCTATGGAGTTTTCCTTTTTCCTGTGTAGGCCTATGGAGTTTTCCTTTTTCCTATGTAGGCCTATGGAGTTTTCCTGTTTCCTGTGTAGGCCTATGGAGTTTTCCTGTTTCCTATGTAGGCCTATGGAGTTTTCCTTTTTCCTATGTAGGCCTATGGAGTTTTCCTTTTTCCTATGTAGGCCTATGGAGTTTTCCTGTTTCCTATGTAGGCCTATGGAGTTTTCCTTTTTCCTATGTAGGCCAATGGAGTTTTCCTTTTTCCTATGTAGGCCTATGGAGTTTTCCTTTTTCCTATGTAGGCCTATGGAGTTTTCCTTTTTCCTATGTAGGCCTATGGAGTTTTCCGGTTTCCTGTGTAGGCCTATGGAGTTTTCCTGTTTCCTATGTAGGCCTATGGAGTTTTCCTTTTTCCTATGTAGGCCTATGGAGTTTTCCTTTTTCCTATGTAGGCCTATGGAGTTTTCCTGTTTCCTATGTAGGCCTATGGAGTTTTCCTTTTTCCTATGTAGGCCTATGGAGTTTTCCTTTTTCCTATGTAGGCCTATGGAGTTTTCCTTTTTCCTATGTAGGCCTATGGAGTTTTCCTGTTTCCTATGTAGGCCTATGGAGTTTTCCTTTTTCCTATGTAGGCCTATGGAGTTTTCCTTTTTCCTATGTAGGCCTATGGAGTTTTCCTTTTTCCTATGTAGGCCTATGGAGTTTTCCTGTTTCCTATATAGGCCTATGGAGTTTTCCTGTTTCCTATGTAGGCCTATGGAGTTTTCCTTTTTCCTATGTAGGCCTATGGAGTTTTCCTGTTTCCTATGTAGGCCTATGGAGTTTTCCTGTTTCCTATGTAGGCCTATGGAGTTTTCCTGTTTCCTATGTAGGCCTATGGAGTTTTCCTGTTTCCTATGTAGGCCTATGGAGTTTTCCTGTTTCCTATGTAGGCCTATGGAGTTTTCCTGTTTCCTATGTAGGCCTATGGAGTTTTCCTTTTTCCTATGTAGGCCTATGGAGTTTTCCTGTTTCCTATGTAGGCCTATGGAGTTTTCCTTTTTCAGTCGGCTTGACCTCCTCCACTTTTACATCCTGTTACTGTTTAGTTACCGTGACGTCTGTCATGTTCCACGAGAGTCAAAAACAAAGGAGGAAATTAGAGGGTTGTTTTGATTGTTACCACGCCCTCTATTTCCCTCCTCCTGTCAGGTTGGAGCAGTAGCACCGTGCTCTAGGCCTCACACAGCGTAGCATTATCCCACAGCATTATCCCACAGCGTTATCCCACAGCATTATCCCACAGCGTTATCCCACAGCATTATCCCACAGCATTATCCCACAACATTATCCCACAGCATTATCCCACAGCATTATCCCACAACATTATCCCACAGCATTATCCCACAGCATTATCCCACAGCATTATCCCACAACATTATCCCACAACATTATCCCACAGCATTATCCCACAGCGTTATCCCACAACATTATCCCACAACATTATCCCACAGCAGTATCCCACAGCATTATCCCACAGCATTATCATACAGCATTATCCTACAGCATTATCCCACAGCATTATCCCACAGCATTATCCCACAGCGTGACATCCACTATATAACCGGTTATTGTTTAAATACAGAAAGGGGGTTGGGAAGGATGGAGTACACTGTGAATGGAGGGAGAGAGATTTGGAGACAGGAGAGAACAGGGGGAGAGAGATTGGGAGACAGGAGAGAGATTGGAAGAGGAGGGAGACAGGAGAGAGAGATTGGAAGAGGAAGGAGACAGGAGAGAGAGATTGGGAGACAGGAGGGAAACAGGGGGGGAGAGATTGGGAGACAGGAGAGAGAGATTGGGAGACAGGAGGGAAACAGGGGGAGAGAGATTGGGAGACAGGAGGGAAACAGGGGGAGAGAGAGATTGGGAGACAGGAGGGAAACAGGGGCAGGGGAAGTTTGTTCTCTTCCTTTACAAGTTAAAGCTAAGACAAAAAACATAGCTGTGTGTGTGTGTGTGTGTGTGTGTGTGTGTGTGTGTGTGTGTGTGTGTGTGTGTGTGTGTGTGTGTGTGTGTGTGTGTGTGTGTGTGTGTGTGTGTGTGTGTGTGTGTGTGTGTGTGTGAAAGTCAAGCTCCATGGCCGTGCCACCACAACCATCGTCAGTGAAGATGAAACATAGCAGAGAAGAGAGGAAACCACGTGTGGTGTTGGTGCCTCAACACTCTCCCAGATTCCCACTCCATGAAGTGGACGATTAAAGGATATTTTCAGTTGCATGTGATGCGCCCAATTGGGCAGAGCTCAGATTTGATTGCTGTGGTGCCTGGGAGTTTTAGGATTCCTCCTCTCGGGTCCAATGGCGGTTGGTTGCCAAGGAATGATATGGGTGTAACCATGGAGATTCATATTTATATTCTGTCTACGTTTTAATTCTGGGTCTAACTATGTGGTGTTTCAGTTGGTCTTTCTGATGAATTTTTTTTTTTTTTTTGTGGGGGGTTTTGACTCGATGTGACTCACAACCTGGATTCAGTCTTATGTAGCACAATTTTACATTTTTATTTTATTTTTTACATTGGATAAAAGTTGTTGAGGAACAACAGGAATGTAATTCTGCTTTGTACGCTGATAAACTTGTAAACTCACTTTTTGAGAAAAGTTCCTTTGTCTGTTTTGGTATCTACTGTAGTGGAGAGCTCTTCTTTGTCTGTTTTGGTATCTACTGTAGTGGAGAGCTCTTCTTTGTCTGTTTTGGTATCTACTGTAGTGGAGAGCTCTTCTTTGTCTGTTTTGGTATCTACTGTAGTGGAGAGCTCTTCTTTGTCTGTTTTGGTATCTACTGTAGTGGAGAGCTCTTCTTTGTCTGTTTTGGTATCTACTGTAGTGGAGAGCTCTTCTTTGTCTGTTTTGGTATCTACTGTAATGGAGAGCTCTTCTTTGTCTGTTTTGGTATCTACTGTAGTGGAGAGCTCTTCTTTGTCTGTTTTGGTATCTACTGTAATGGAGAGCTCTTCTTTGTCTGTTTTGGTATCTACTGTAATGGAGAGCTCTTCTTTGTCTGTTTTGGTATCTACTGTAATGGAGAGCTCTTCTTTGTCTGTTTTGGTATCTACTGTAGCGGAGAGCTCTTCTTTGTCTGTTTTGGTATCTACTGTAGTGGAGAGCTCTTCTTTGTCTGTTTTGGTATCTACTGTAATGGAGAGCTCTTCTTTGTCTGTTTTGGTATCTACTGTAGTGGAGAGCTCTTCTTTGTCTGTTTTGGTATCTACTGTAGTGGAGAGCTCTTCTTTGTCTGTTTTGGTATCTACTGTAGTGGAGAGCTCTTCTTTGTCTGTTTTGGTATCTACTGTAATGGAGAGCTCTTCTTTGTCTGTTTTGGTATCTACTGTAGTGGAGAGCTCTTCTTTGTCTGTTTTGGTATCTACTGTAGTGGAGAGCTCTTCTTTGTCTGTTTTGGTATCTACTGTAGTGGAGAGCTCTTCTTTGTCTGTTTTGGTATCTACTGTAATGGAGAGCTCTTCTTTGTCTGTTTTGGTATCTACTGTAATGGAGAGCTCTTCTTTGTCTGTTTTGGTATCTACTGTAGTGGAGAGCTCTTCTTTGTCTGTTTTGGTATCTACTGTAATGGAGAGCTCTTCTTTGTCTGTTTTGGTATCTACTGTAATGGAGAGCTCTTCTTTGTCTGTTTTGGTATCTACTGTAGTGGAGAGCTCTTCTTTGTCTGTTTTGGTATCTACTGTAGTGGAGAGCTCTTCTTTGTCTGTTTTGGTATCTACTGTAGTGGAGAGCTCTTCTTTGTCTGTTTTGGTATCTACTGTAATGGAGAGCTCTTCTTTGTCTGTTTTGGTATCTACTGTAATGGAGAGCTCTTCTTTGTCTGTTTTGGTATCTACTGTAGTGGAGAGCTCTTCTTTGTCTGTTTTGGTATCTACTGTAGTGGAGAGCTCTTCTTTGTCTGTTTTGGTATCTACTGTAATGGAGAGCTCTTCTTTGTCTGTTTTGGTATCTACTGTAATGGAGAGCTCTTCTTTGTCTGTTTTGGTATCTACTGTAGTGGAGAGCTCTTCTTTGTCTGTTTTGGTATCTACTGTAGTGGAGAGCTCTTCTTTGTCTGTTTTGGTATCTACTGTAGTGGAGAGCTCTTCTTTGTCTACAGCCATTCAGCATCGTTCACATCCTCTTAAGCTTTACAAGTGTAAAGGGATAAAGAATATGTACATAAAGATATATGAATGAGTGATGGTACAGAACGGCATAGGCAAGATACAGTAGATGGTATCGAGTACAGTATATACATATGAGATGAGTATGTAAACAAAGTGGCATAGTTAAAGTGGCTAGTGATACATGTATTACATAAAGATGCTGTAGATGATATAGAGTACAGTATATACATATACATATGAGATGAATAATGTAGGGTATGTAAACATTATATTAAGTGACAATGTTTAAAGTGGCTAGTGATATATTTGTACATCAATTTCCATCAATTTCCACCATCAATTTCCATTATTAAAGTGGCTGGATTTGAGTCAGTATCAGTGTGTTGGCAGCAGCCACTCAATGTTAGTGGTGGCTGTTTAACAGTCTGATGGCCTTGAGATAGAAGCTGTTTGAGAGCTATGTGTTTGAGAGCTATGTGTTTGAGAGCTATGTGTTTGAGAGCTATGTGTTTGAGAGCTATGTGTTTGAGAGCTATGTGTTTGAGAGCTATGTGTTTGAGAGCTATGTGTTTGAGAGCTATGTGTTTGAGAGCTGTGTGTTTGAGAGCTGTGTGTTTGAGAGCTGTGTGTTTGAGAGCTGTGTGTTTGAGAGCTGTGTGTTTGAGAGCTGTGTGTTTGAGAGCTGTGTGTTTGAGAGCTGTGTGTTTGAGAGCTGTGTGTTTGAGAGCTGTGTGTTTGAGAGCTGTGTGTTTGAGAGCTGTGTGTTTGAGAGCTGTGTGTTTGAGAGCTGTGTGTTTGAGAGCTGTGTGTTTGAGAGCTGTGTGTTTGAGAGCTGTGTGTTTGAGAGCTGTGTGTTTGAGAGCTGTGTGTTTGAGAGCTGTGTGTTTGAGAGCTGTGTGTTTGAGAGCTGTGTGTTTGAGAGCTGTGTGTTCGAGAGCTATGTGTTTGAGAGCTGTGTGTTTGAGAGCTATGTGTTTGAGAGCTGTGTGTTTGAGAGCTGTGTGTTTGAGAGTGTGAGTTGGAATAACACAGAGACACACACACAGAGACACACACCAACACACAATGACATTTCTGGCCATTTGTACGTCTCCCATAGAAAAATATACGTAAGATTTCTCCATTTCCCTCCTTATCCTCAAATCATTCTATTCGGCAACGAATACATTGATTCTCACACTGAGAGTCTGTCTTAATCATCGATTTACATAAATCATCGTGCTTCTACACCTGCATTGCTTGCTGTTTGGGGTTTTAGGCTGCGTTTCTGTACAGCACTTTGAGATATCAGCTGATGTTTCAAGGGCTATATAAATACATTTGATTTTATTTGATTTTAAATCATCGATTTCTCTCACATCCTAACAAGCTCTCTTCCTAACACACCTGGAGTCTCGTCTCGTCACCCTGATGCTGAGTGGTCTGGATCTTCTCCGAAATGCCTCCTTGCCTTTTCCCTAAGCTTTAGTGCTTCCAGTCTGGTCACTGTCTTCCTCAGCTCTGACGTGGTCTTGGGGGAGGATCAGGTCATTCCTTAGCAGGGGGAGGATCAGGTCATTCCTTAGCAGGGGGAGGATCAGGTCATTCCTTAGCAGGGG
>NW_025746036.1:157500-190815 GCF_021184085.1 Oncorhynchus gorbuscha | reverse complement strand
CCGATGCAGTCATTCTGAGAATAATACTAGTTGGGCAATAATTTAGTGATGTTTCTGTCAATCGCTTTCAGGAGCGATCTGACTGGGTCATAAGCAATTCCTAGAGCAGAGGACATATGAGCCAGCCATTACGGAAACTTGAGTAGATGTATTCGTTTGACCTAAGCGAAGTCATTATCTCTCTACCTCTCGCGTTTGGTAAAGTGAAGAGTTTAAGGGTTGAACGCGAGACATCACCTAGTAAACCTGTTCCCATGTTGGAGGGAACTTCCCTTGTGTGGAAAAGTGAAAATCCTGTGAAAGGAAAGCTACACCAGATACTAAACAAAGGGAGCATCCATTTTTGTTATTCCCTTTGTAGACAGTGAATTCCCACGTTGAGCGGGAATCCTGCCAGATCTCAGCTTGCGCTGTCAGTAACCTCTGGTGAAGAATCGGCAGTTATTTTTGTTCAATAATTCAGGTTACGCAGTATGATATCTAACCAGTCTCAACTGATTGGATATCATTGTCTCATTCAATTTACGACATCAATTATATGGCTATACTACCTTTCCAGGTTGTTTATTGGGATAATGCACAAAGTAATGTGTTCTAATCATTGAGACATCGTTAAACTTTTCCACGTTAACTTAGAGATAGCAACTATTTCGGGTGAATTAAAATTAAAATTCCCAAATAGCCGATACAGGTTCGATTTATCATTAAAATCAATTGAATCAATGAAATCTGCTTTGGCGAGTTCAGTAATAACCAACTCACGTTACTGACCCAGTCTTGATGATTCATTGACAATTACAAACTGAATTAAATCGTGTTTGCAACCTCCAAATCAAAAATCCAAACGTTACGAAAATTGAAATAACTGATCATCATAACAATGAGCAACCCATCAGATGGGTTTCCACTCATTTCCCCTCCAATCAGTGGACCTTCACCCACGGAAAGATTGATCGCTGACCTCAGCAACGATGCAAATCCTTACTATGCCGAGGGGCTAGAAATGTTAGATTTCGATGCCATAAGTGAGAAAAATGCAGACATTGCGACAGACGCTCTCCAAAATAAACCATCAGACGGAGGCCTTGTGAAGGTTCTCTCCAGTTTAGCCCTCAACTATGCCCACCAGCAGAGATGGACAGTGCACCAGCACCTCAGTGCCCAGCAGAGGCACCAGCAGGAAACTGGGTAGTTCAAGGCATAGGGAGAGAACCAGGAGTTGGCATCGTAAGCCAAAAAAGATAAGGTACTTCTAGCCGAGGAACTGTGTGTGAGAATAGATAAATTGGTAGGTCTGGCTAACACTTAAAACGAAGAACGCAAATAAACTCTTGACGAAGTCCGAATTCTAAAGGAACAACTCATGTTAGCCAAAACGAAATACGATGAAGTCCACGCAAAACTAGATGAATCTTACGAGCTAGCTAGAAACCGGGGCGAGCAACTTCATTCCCTGCAAATGGTTGTGAATGAAACCACTCAAACAATAACCTTCTATTCCAAAAGCTGCAGACCAAAGACGATCAGCTAATGAACACAATGACCAAGTTGGATGAAAAAACAGCAGAACACATTGAAGTCGCTGATTTAATGATGGATGAGAAAGACCAGGTGAGAAAGTTGGAAAATGTGACCTATAAACAAAAGGAGGACATCTCATCACTGGATTTCTCACTCCACACTGGAGACCACTCCCGGCAAACCATGACAGATAAGTACGAGGCCGAGTGGAGCAAGTGTGCCACCTACGTGTCTAAAATAAACACCCTCAACTCCCAGGTGGACTCTGCGATGCAGCAGAACACCACCCTTAGGTATCATCTGGAGGGACTCCAGAACAATCACACGCTATCGCGAGACAACCAAACCAAGTCACCTAGCTCAGAGAACAAGGATGCATTCCTTCGTTCTCTGAGCTAGGTTGCTTGGTTGACAGGAGATTTCAGCCTCTATCTCTTGGCCAGTCGGTCCACAGTGACATGGGACTTCCTCGCCAACACAACCGCAGTTTGACTTTTCCTCTTGACCTTTCGACCCACAATTTCCCATAGGAGGTTGCAGATGCTCCCTGCGCACTCGGCGGGGATCGCCTTGACAAAATCGTCAAAAACTTCCGCCTCTTTGACCACTTTCCAGGAAAGCCAAACAACACTGAGACATTCCTAGCAGACAGAGGATGCCTTGGATGGCCACCCAAATATTACGAATGCCGACAGGCTCTACCTATTGAAGCGAACGTCCAACAGACACGTGACAAGGTTCATCCGCCTACAAGAGCAACATGTACAAAACCACTACGCTAAACTGGCCACGGGTTTGAAAATAGAATTCAGTGGTTCTGCGACTCGCAAACACGACAGCTCGTTGGCTAACACTATCAAACACGACAGCTCGTTGGCTAACACTATCAAACACGACAGCTCGTTGGCTACCACTATCAAACACGACAGCTCGTTGGCTAACACTATCAAACACGACAGCTCGTTGGCTACCACTATCAAACACGACAGCTCGTTGGCTAACACTATCAAACACGACAGCTCGTTGGCTACCACTATCAAACACGACAGCTCGTTGGCTAACACTATCAAACACGACAGCTCGTTGGCTACCACTATCAAACACGACAGCTCGTTGGCTACCACTATCAAACACGACAGCTCGTTGGCTAACACTATCAAACACGACAGCTCGTTGGCTAACACTATCAAACACGACAGCTCGTTGGCTACCACTATCAAACACGACAGCTCGTTGGCTACCACTATCAAACACGACAGCTCGTTGGCTACCACTATCAAACACGACAGCTCGTTGGCTAACACTATCAAACACGACAGCTCGTTGGCTAACACTATCAAACACGACAGCTCGTTGGCTAACACTATCAAACACGACAGCTCGTTGGCTACCACTATCAAACACGACAGCTCGTTGGCTAACACTATCAAACAAGCTCGATACCTAACCCTCACAAAGGGTCAGGACACAAGGGTAACAAGGGTAACAGTGGTAGACTTGATTACCAACAACGACGAGACGGCCTACAGGGAGGAGGTGAGGGCCCTCGGAGTGTGGTGTCAGGAAAATAACCTCACACTCAACGTCAACAAAACTAAGGAGATGATTGTGGACTTCAGGAAATAGCAGAGGGAACACCCCCCTATTCACATCGATGGAACAGTAGTGGAGAGGGTAGTAAGTTTTAAATTCCTTGGCGTACACATCACAGACAAACTGAATTGGTCCACCCACACAGACAGCATTGTGAAGAAGGCGCAGCAGCGCCTCTTCAATCTCAGGAGGCTGAAGAAATTCGGCTTGTCACCAAAAGCACTCACAAACATCTACAGATGCACAATCGAGGTACGGCAACTGCTCCGCCCACAACCGTAAGGCTGTCCAGAGGGTAGTGAGGTCTGCACAACGCATCACCGGGGTAAACTACCTGCCCTCCAGGACACCTATACCACCCGATGTCACAGGAAGGCCATAAAGATCATCAAGGACAACAACCACCCGAGCCACTGCCTGTTCACCCCGCTATCATCCAGAAGGCGAGGTCAGTACAGGTGCATCAAAGCTGGGACTGAGAGACTGAAAAACAGCTTCTATCTCAAGGCCATCAGACTGTTAAACAGCCACCACTAACATTGAGTGGCTGCTGCCAACACACTGACTCAACTCCAGCCACTTTAATAATGGGAATTGATGGGAAATTATGTAAAATATATTACTAGCCACTTTAAACAATGCTACCTAATATAATGTTTACTTGTTGGTTATTACTGCATTGTCGGAACTAGAAGCACAAGCATTTCGCTACACTCGCATTAACATCTGCTAACCATGTGTATGTGACAAATAAAATTTGATTTGATTTGATTTTGATTTGATTCCTCTCCCATTCCGATAGAGGACCCACTGGGTCACGTAGGTGACTTATCTGTCTTGGAAATCGACACAGATTACAAACCTCTCGGTACTCCCAACCCACTCCATTTTGTTGGGGATGTGACGAGAAAAACCAACTCGAACAGGCCATACCTTAGAACAGTACTGGAGGACTGTGAGGCCTGTCACACTCTAATAGATTCAGGTTCGACAATTTCCCTCATATCCGAAACCTTGATGAACTAAAATTGGCAGTGGACCCAACAAAACGTTGGTTGAAAATGAAACGTTGCGACACAAAGCTTCGAGGTTTCACCCAAGCGACCTGGCCCCTAACCAAGCGTCTCCTACTTAAACTCAACTTCGAAAGCGTGTCAGTGATCCACCCTGTGTACGTGACTAGCATCGACATCGAACGGATGCTTATTGGGATTTAATTGACCGTTTGGTACCACTTATGGAAAACCAACCAAATCTTGTCACAAATACCTCTGCCAACTCTGTTGACTTCACCTCATTCTTCCAAGACTCTCTGCCATACAACGCCATACATTGCGCAACGACGTGGGTCCGACGTCAGCATCTGTCGCAAACCCGGTGAACTTGGCCATGAGTCCGCCATTGGTGGCAAATGACAAGGTGAGTTCACCTCGGAACTTAACCGAACATGAGATTTTCCTGTGTGGCTTTGGGTGATTCACCAGCCGACACTTACCGATCTCCTCTGATCGGGGGCGTGTGCCTAAACGGCACTATGGTTGAAGTTGCCAGACTGGAAACCTGGTCAGAAAAATCTGCAATCAGTTTGGAAATCATCAACGCAATTTCGAAAACGGCTACCTGCCGCTTACTCTTGTGGTAAAAACGTTTAAATTTCCACTGGGAACGACTCCCCAGATGACACTCACCGCTATAGGGGGGTGCGTTATCAATCCGCATTGGAACCAAGGAAGTATCTCACTACCTACTGTTTGTCGCGGACCTCCCCCGTACAGTCTATGTGGGAGTGGACATTCTGGTAAGATTGGGTGTTAAACTCAATACCATACGCCAAGTTCTTTGGTCTGTGGCACAGCCAAACCAACAGGCCTTGTCTTTGGACCCGGTGCTGTTGGCATCACTGCAGAGTACACACGCAGAGGGTGTATTTCCGCCTAGATGCAGATAATGTGTTTGCCAGCTGGCTGAGAAGGCCCACGTAGAGCAGGCTGGCTGACAGGGCCCACGTAGAGCTGGCTGGCTGAGAGGGCCCACGTAGAGCAGGCTGGCTGAGAGGGCCCTAATGGAGACAGCTGGCTGAGAGGGCCCTATGGAGACAGCTGGCTGAGAGGGCCCTAATGGAGACAGTTGGCTGAGAGGGCCCTAATGGAGCCTGGTGGCTGAGAGGGCCCTAATGGAACCTGGTGGCTGAGAGGGCCCTAGTGGAGACAGCTGGCTGAGAGGGCCCTAATGGAGACAGTTGGCTGAGAGGGCCCTAATGGAGACAGTTGGCTGAGAGGGCCCTAATGGAGCCTGGTGGCTGAGAGGGCCCTAATGGAGCCTGGTGGCTGAGAGGGCCCTAGTGGAGCTTGGTGGCTGAGAGGGCCCTAATGGAGCCTGGTGGCTGAGAGGGCCCTAGTGGAGCCAGGTGGCTGAGAGGGGCCTAGTGGAGCCTGGTGGCTGAGAGGGTCTATGGTGGCAAAATTATGTTTATGTTTATCTGTTATGTGGGGCGGCAGCGTAGCCTAGTGGTTAGAGTGTTGGACTAGTAACTGGAAGGTTGCAAGTTCTAACCCCTGAGCTGACAAGGTACAAATCTGTCGTTCTGCCCCTGAACAGGCAGGTAAACCAGTTAACCCACTGTTCCTAGGCCGTCATTGAAAATAAGAATTTGTTCTTAACTGACTTGCCTTAAATAAAGGTTTAAAAAAAATATGTTTATCTACGTATTTAACTAAAGTCGCATGATGTTCTGATGAGATTTGCTCCCTCTGCTAGAACACTTCCCATTTGTCTACATGACTGACTCATGGTTCTGGACTCACAGCCAAATGCTGTTTCTCCATATCCTGTTATTTAGACTGAACTAAGCTGTGAGAGACGAGCAGGACAAATGGTTGTGCTTCTCTTGAGAAACAGTGTTGAGACATTGAGCACTGAGAAATGGTGTGACATTTCTCAACAAGACCTCACCACAACAGTCACAATGTGGAAAGATGAACATCTCTCTGCAAAGGAGTTTATATATAATTTAATACATTTGCTTTCTTATGTTTCTGTTTTCTCAATTGTTCAGTTCCATAGGTCAGGGGTCAAGCTGAGCTGAGCCAATAGTGGAAGAGGTTACTGGTTATGATGACATCACGACTGGTTATGATGACATCACTACTGGTTATGATGACATCACTACTGGTTATGATGACATAACTGGTGAGAAGTCTGTAGTCAAAAGATATTCAGTTGACTCCTCCCCTTATCCCCATCTCGCCCTCCCCCCCCTCCTCTCTCTCTTTTTGACATCTCCCTCCCTCTCCTCCCCTTATCTCTCGCCCTCCCCACCCCCTCCTCTCTCTCTCTTTTGACATCTCCCTCCCTCTCCTCCCCTTATCTCTCGCCCTCCCCACCCCCTCCTCTCTCTCTTTTGACATCTCCCTCCCTCTCCTCCCCTTATCTCTCGCCCTCCCCACCCCCTCCTCTCTCTCTTTTGACATCTCCCTCCCTCTCCTCCCTTATCTCTCGCCCTCCCCACCCCTCTCTCTCTCTCTCTTTTTGACATCTCCCTCCCTCTCCCCCCTTATCTCTCGCCCTCCCCACCCCTCCTCTCTCTCTCTTTTGACATCTCCCTCCCTCTCCTCCCCTTATCTCTCGCCCTCCCCACCCCCTCCTCTCTCTCTTTGACATCTCCCTCCCTCTCCTCCCCTTATCTCTCGCCCCCTCCCCACCCCCTCCTCTCTCTTTTGACATCTCCCTCCCTCTCCTCCCCTTATCTCTCGCCCTCCCCACCCCCTCCTCTCTCTCTTTTGACATCTCCCTCCCTCTCCTCCCCTTATCTCTCGCCCTCCCCACCCCTCCTCTCTCTCTTTTGACATCTCCCTCCCTCTCCTCCCCTTATCTCTCGCCCTCCCCACCCCCTCCTCTCTCTCTTTTAACATCTCCCTCCCTCTCCTCCCCTTATCTCTCGCCCTCCCCACCCCCTCCTCTCTCTCTTTTTGACATCTCCCTCCCTATCCTCCCCAGATCTCTCGCCCTCCCCACCCCTCCTCTCTCTCTTTTGACATCTCCCTCCCTCTCCTCCTCTTATCTCTCGCCCTCCCCACCCCCTCCACTCTCTCTCTTTTGACATCTCCCTCCCTCTCCTCCCCTTATCTCTCGCCCTCCCCACCCCCTCCTCTCTCTTTGACATCTCCCTCCCTCTCCTCCCCTTATCTCTCGCCCTCCCCACCCCCTCCTCTCTCTCTCTTTTGACATCTCCCTCCCTCTCCTCCCCTTATCTCTCGCCCTCCCCACCCCCTCCTCTCTCTCTCTTTTGACATCTCCCTCCCTCTCCTCCCCTTATCTCTCGCCCTCCCCACCCCCTCCTCTCTCTCTCTTTCGACATCTCCCTCCCTCTCCTCCCCTTATCTCTTGCCCTCCCCACCCCCTCCTCTCTCTCTTTTGACATCTCCCTCCCTCTCCTCCCCTTATCTCTCGCCCTCCCCACCCCCTCCTCTCTCTCTCTTTTGACATCTCCCTCCCTCTCCTCCCCTTATCTCTCGCCCTCCCCACCCCTCCTCCTCTCTCTTTTGACATCTCCTCCCTCTCCTCCCCTTATCTCTCGCCCTCCCCACCCCCTCCTCTCTCTCTCTTTTGACATCTCCCTCCCTCTCCTCCCCTTATCTCTCGCCCTCCCCACCCCTCCTCTCTCTCTCTTTTGACATCTCCCTCCCTCTCCTCCCCTTATCTCTCGCCCTCCCCACCCCTCCTCCTTCTCTTTTGACATCTCCTCCCTCTCCCCACCCTCTCTCTCTCTTTTGACATCTCCCTCCCTCCTCCCCTTATCTCTCGCCCCCCCCCACCCCCTCCTCTCTCTCTCTTTTGACATCTCCCTCCCTCTCCTCCCCTTATCTCTCGCCCTCCCCACCCCCCTCCTCTCTCTCTCTTTTGACATCTCCCTCCCTCTCCTCCCCTTATCTCTCGCCCTCCCCACCCCCTCCTCTCTCTCTCTTTTGACATCTCCTCCCTCTCCTCCCCTTATCTCTCGCCCTCCCCACCCCCTCCTCTCTCTTTTGACATCTCCCTCCCTCTCCTCCCCTTATCTCTCGCCCTCCCCACCCCCTCCTCTCTCTCTTTTGACATCTCCCTCCCTCTCCTCCCCTTATCTCTCGCCCTCCCCACCCCCTCCTCTCTCTCTTTGACATCTCCCTCCCTCTCCTCCCCTTATCTCTCGCCCTCCCCACCCCTCTCTTCTCTCTCTTTTGACATCTCCCTCCCTCTCCTCCCCTTATCTCTCGCCCTCCCCACCCCTCATCTCTCTCTTTTTGACATTTCCCTCCCTCTCCTCCCCTTATCTCTCGCCCTCCCCACCCCCTCCTCTCTCTCTTTTGACATCTCCCTCTCCTCCCCTTATCTCTCGCCCTCCCCACCCCCTCCTCTCTCTTTTGACATCTCCCTCCCTCTCCTCCCCTTATCTCTCGCCCTCCCCACCCCCCTCCTCTCTCTCTTTTGACATCTCCCTCTCCTCCCCTTATCTCTCGCCCTCCCCACCCCTCTCCTCTCTCTCTTTTGACATCTCCCTCCCTCTCCTCCCCTTATCTCTCGCCCTCCCCACCCCCTCCTCTCTCTCTTTTGACATCTCCCTCCCTCTCCTCCCCTTATCTCTCGCCCTCCCCACCCCTCCTCTCTCTCTGCTCCTCTCAATTAGATTCAATTTAAGGTTTTTTTTGGCATGAGAAACATATTAACATTGCCAAAGCAAGTTAACTAGTTAATATACAAAAGTGAACTAAACAATATAAATGAACAGCAAACATCACACTGACAGAAGTTCCCAAAGAATAAAGACATATCAAATGTCATATTATATATATATACAGTGTTGTAACGATATGCAAATGGTTAAAGTCCACAAGGGAAAATAAATAAACAAACATGGGTTGTATTTACAATGGTGTTTGTTCTTCACTGGTTGACCTTTTCTTGTTGCAACAGGTCACAAATATTGCTGGCTATGCTCACTGAGTCTGTACATAGTCAAAGCTTTCCTTAATTTTGGGTCAGTCACAGTGGCCAGGTATTCTGCCACTGTGTACTCTCTGTTTAGGGCTAAATAGCATTCTAGTTTGCTCTGTTTTTTGTTGTTAATTCTTTCCAATGTGTCAAGTAATTTTTTTGTTTTTCTCATGATTTGGTTGGGTCTAATTGTGATGCTGTCACAGACATCTAGGTTCCCCCTGATCTAACATAACCCCAATATAATATATAATATATCCTCTCATTAGTTTACATAGAGACAGATCCAATCAATCATTGACACACTGAATATACAACAGTCAAATGCATGACATCATCATCAATGTTCCCTCTAACTTTCTCCATCACTGAGCAGATTTCATGTCTTCCAGTGTGTGTTTACTGTGAACATTTACAGGTGATCACATCATTGTCCTGCTTTAACTTTCTCCGTCACTGAGCAGATTTCATGTCTTCCAGTGTGTGTTTACTGTGAACATTTACAGGTGATCACATCATTGTCCTGCTTTAACTTTCTCCGTCACTGAGCAGATTTCATGTCTTCCAGTGTGTGTTTACTGTGAACATTTACAGGTGATCACATCATTGTCCTGCTTTAACTTTCTCCGTCACTGAGCAGATTTCATGTCTTCCAGTGTGTGTTTACTGTGAACATTTACAGGTGATCACATCAGTGTCCTGCTCTAACTTTCTCCGTCACTGAGCAGATTTCATGTCTTCCAGTGTGTGTTTACTGTGAACATTTACAGGTGATCACATCATTGTCCTGCTTTAACTTTCTCCGTCACTGAGCAGATTTCATGTCTTCCAGTGTGTGTTTACTGTGAACATTTACAGGTGATCACATCATTGTCCTGCTTTAACTTTCTCCGTCACTGAGCAGATTTCATGTCTTCCAGTGTGTGTTTACTGTGAACATTTACAGGTGATCACATCATTGTCCTGCTTTAACTTTCTCCGTCACTGAGCAGATTTCATGTCTTCCAGTGTGTGTTTACTGTGAACATTTACAGGTGATCACATCATTGTCCTGCTTTAACTTTCTCCGTCACTGAGCAGATTTCATGTCTTCCAGTGTGTGTTTACTGTGAACATTTACAGGTGATCACATCATTGTCCTGCTTTAACTTTCTCCGTCACTGAGCAGATTTCATGTCTTCCAGTGTGTGTTTACTGTGAACATTTACAGGTGATCACATCATTGTCCTGCTTTAACTTTCTCCGTCACTGAGCAGATTTCATGTCTTCCAGTGTGTGTTTACTGTGAACATTTACAGGTGATCACATCATTGTCCTGCTTTAACTTTCTCCGTCACTGAGCAGATTTCATGTCTTCCAGTGTGTGTTTACTGTGAACATTTACAGGTGATCACATCATTGTCCTGCTTTAACTTTCTCCGTCACTGAGCAGATTTCATGTCTTCCAGTGTGTGTTTACTGTGAACATTTACAGGTGATCACATCATTGTCCTGCTTTAACTTTCTCCGTCACTGAGCAGATTTCATGTCTTCCAGTGTGTGTTTACTGTGAACATTTACAGGTGATCACATCATTGTCCTGCTTTAACTTTCTCCGTCACTGAGCAGATTTCATGTCTTCCAGTGTGTGTTTACTGTGAACATTTACAGGTGATCACATCATTGTCCTGCTTTAACTTTCTCCGTCACTGAGCAGATTTCATGTCTTCCAGTGTGTGTTTACTGTGAACATTTACAGGTGATCACATCATTGTCCTGCTTTAACTTTCTCCGTCACTGAGCAGATTTCATGTCTTCCAGTGTGTGTTTACTGTGAACATTTACAGGTGATCACATCATTGTCCTGCTTTAACTTTCTCCGTCACTGAGCAGATTTCATGTCTTCCAGTGTGTGTTTACTGTGAACATTTACAGGTGATCACATCATTGTCCTGCTTTAACTTTCTCCGTCACTGAGCAGATTTCATGTCTTCCAGTGTGTGTTTACTGTGAACATTTACAGGTGATCACATCATTGTCCTGCTTTAACTTTCTCCGTCACTGAGCAGATTTCATGTCTTCCAGTGTGTGTTTACTGTGAACATTTACAGGTGATCACATCATTGTCCTGCTTTAACTTTCTCCGTCACTGAGCAGATTTCATGTCTTCCAGTGTGTGTTTACTGTGAACATTTACAGGTGATCACATCATTGTCCTGCTTTAACTTTCTCCGTCACTGAGCAGATTTCATGTCTTCCAGTGTGTGTTTACTGTGAACATTTACAGGTGATCACATCATTGTCCTGCTTTAACTTTCTCCGTCACTGAGCAGATTTCATGTCTTCCAGTGTGTGTTTACTGTGAACATTTACAGGTGATCACATCATTGTCCTGCTTTAACTTTCTCCGTCACTGAGCAGATTTCATGTCTTCCAGTGTGTGTTTACTGTGAACACAGAGGCTGTACCCCCTTTAACTTACAGTTCTAACAGTGTGTGTTTACTGTGAACACAGAGGCTGTACCCCCTTTAACTTACAGTTCTAACAGTGTGTGTTTACTGTGAACACAGAGGCTGTACCCCCTTTAACTTACAGTTCTAACAGTGTGTGTTTACTGTGAACACAGAGGCTGTACCCCTTTAACTTACAGTTCTAACAGTGTGTGTTTACTGTGATCACAGAGGCTGTACCCCTTTAACTTACAGTTCTAACAGTGTGTGTTTACTGTGAACACAGAGGCTGTACCCCCTTTAACTTACAGTTCTAACAGTGTGTGTTTACTGTGAACACAGAGGCTGTACCCCCTTTAACTTACAGTTCTAACAGTGTGTGTTTACTGTGAACACAGAGGCTGTACCCCCTTTAACTTACAGTTCTAACAGTGTGTGTTTACTGTGAACACTGAGGCTGTACCCCCTTTAACTTACAGTTAACAGTGGACAAGTGGGCTACCGTGGCTATTTGATCATAATGTAGATCTACCAGAGTGACCTACCATCGAAAACTATGGAGAAAATACATCCCATAACATTTTAACATGTAAACAGCTGTTCTGTCATTCAGTCTACAGTAGCAGCCAATGTGTGGTGTTCAACGTAGACCTAAATCCTATAACATTTTAGCATGTAAACAGCTGTTCTGTCATTCAGTCTACAGTAGCAGCCAATGTGTGGTGTTCAACGTAGACCTAAATCCTATAACATTTTAGCATGTAAACAGCTGTTCTGTCATTCAGTCTACAGTAGCAGCCAATGTGTGGTGTTCAACGTAGACCTAAATCCTATAACATTTTAGCATGTAAACAGCTGTTCTGTCATTCAGTCTACAGTAGCAGCCAATGTGTGTTGTTCAACGTAGACCTAAATCCTATAACATTTTAGCATGTAAACAGCTGTTCTGTCATTCAGTCTACAGTAGCAGCCAATGTGTGGTGTTCAACGTAGACCTAAATCCTATAACATTTTAGCATGTAAACAGCTGTTCTGTCATTCAGTCTACAGTAGCAGCCAATGTGTGGTGTTCAACGTAGACCTAAATCCTATAACATTTTAACATGTAAACAGCTGTTCTGTCATTCAGTCTACAGTAGCAGCCAATGTGTGGTGTTCAACGTAGACCTACATTCTATGAGACTTTTGAAAGAAACATGCAGGGCTTGACATGAACCTGTTTATCCACTTCTAAATGCAATAGAATCCTACTCCTACAGCTGTAAACACAGTCTAGTTCAAAGTAACTGGAACAGGTCCACATATGGCAATGCTCTATTTGCATGTAGTCCTCCTGCAGCTCTGATTGGTTCTGCCGCACCGGTCTGTGTGAGTACAGGATGAGTCGTGTCAATGCAATAGAATCCTACTCCGATGCGTTCTGTCTGCAACATCTCTTACATAGTTGGTTTAGTTTCGGTTTGTTGCAGTGAAAGTGGATAATATTCCATTGATCACATTTACCAGAGTAAAGTAATGTAAAGTAATGTAGATCTACCAGAGTAAAGTAATGTAAAGTAATGTAGATCTACCAGAGTAAAGTAATGTAAAGTAATGTAGATCTACCAGAGTAAAGTAATGTAGATCTATCAGAGTAAAGTAATGTAGATCTACCAGAGTAAAGTAATGTAAAGTAATGTAGATCTACCAGAGTAAAGTAATGTAAAGTAATGTAGATCTACCAGAGTAAAGTAATGTAGATCTATCAGAGTAAAGTAATGTAGATCTACCAGAGTAAAGTAATGTAAAGTAATGTAGATCTACCAGAGTAAAGTAATGTAGATCTACCAGAGTAA
Organism: Oncorhynchus gorbuscha; assembly: GCF_021184085.1. Classification (NCBI taxonomy): domain Eukaryota; kingdom Metazoa; phylum Chordata; class Actinopteri; order Salmoniformes; family Salmonidae; genus Oncorhynchus; species Oncorhynchus gorbuscha. Next base: position 177,469 of record NW_025746036.1, on the reverse strand, counting down.
AGTAATGTAAAGTAATGTAGATCTACCAGAGTAAAGTAATGTAGATCTACCAGAGTAAAGTAATGTAGATCTACCAGAGTAAAGTAATGTAAAGTAATGTAGATCTACCAGAGTAAAGTAATGTAGATCTACCAGAGTAAAGTAATGTAGATCTACCAGAGTAAAGTAATGTAGATCTACCAGAGTAAAGTAATGTAAAGTAATGTAGATCTACCAGAGTAGAGTAATGTAGATCTACCAGAGTAAAGTAATGTAGATCTACCAGAGTAAAGGGACATGTTGATGGTGTTAACAGGGAAAACTCTAGAACAGTGATGGTGTTAACAGGGAAAACTCTAGAACAGTGATGGTGTTAACAGGGAAAACTCTAGAACAGTGATGGTGTTAACAGGAAAACTCTAGAACAGTGATGGTGTTAACAGGGAAAACTCTAGAACAGTGATGGTGTTAACAGGGAAAACTCTAGAACAGTGATGGTGTTAACAGGGAAAACTCTAGAACAGTGATGGTGTTAACAGGGAAAACTCTAGAACAGTGATGGTGTTAACAGGGAAAACTCTAGAACAGTGATGGTGTTAACAGGGAAAACTCTAGAACAGTGATGGTGTTAACAGGGAAAACTCTAGAACAGTGATGGTGTTAACAGGGAAAACTCTAGAACAGTGATGGTGTTAACAGGGAAAACTCTAGAACAGTGATGGTGTTAACAGGGAAAACTCTAGAACAGTGATGGTGTTAACAGGGAAAACTCTAGAACAGTGATGGTGTTAACAGGGAAAACTCTAGAACAGTGAAAACTCTAGAACAGTGATGGTGTTAACAGGGAAAACTCTAGAACAGTGATGGTGTTAACAGGGAAAACTCTAGAACAGTGATGGTGTTAACAGGGAAAACTCTAGAACAGTGATGGTGTTAACAGGGAAAACTCTAGAACAGTGATGGTGTTAACAGGGAAAACTCTAGAACAGTGATGGTGTTAACAGGGAAAACTCTAGAACAGTGATGGTGTTAACAGGGAAAACTCTAGAACAGTGATGGTGTTAACAGGGAAAACTCTAGAACAGTGATGGTGTTAACAGGGAAAACTCTAGAACAGTGATGGTGTTAACAGGGAAAACTCTAGAACAGTGATGGTGTTAACAGGGAAAACTCTAGAACAGTGATGGTGTTAACAGGGAAAACTCTAGAACAGTGATGGTGTTAACAGGGAAAACTCTAGAACAGTGATGGTGTTAACAGGGAAAACTCTAGAACAGTGATGGTGTTAAACAGGGAAAACTCTAGAACAGTGATGGTGTTAACAGGGAAAACTCTAGAACAGTGATGGTGTTAACAGGGAAAACTCTAGAACAGTGATGGTGTTAACAGGGAAAACTCTAGAACAGTGATGGTGTTAACAGGGAAAACTCTAGAACAGTGATGGTGTTAACAGGGAAAACTCTAGAACAGTGATGGTGTTAACAGGGAAAACTCTAGAACAGTGATGGTGTTAACAGGGAAAACTCTAGAACAGTGATGGTGTTAACAGGGAAAACTCTAGAACAGTGATGGTGTTAAAAGGGAAAACTCTAGAACAGAGATCTAAAGTTTAAAAAAAATGATTGACAATTAATAACTGTGGCTGTAAATGCTACAAAAACCACCTTTTCCACAATGTGTTTCCAGATCACTTGATTGACGTACAACATTTACAACTGGTTGTGGTTCATCCACCTCCATCTCTTCTTCAGAACTGTGGCCTCTTTTCCCTTCAACTCTCTTCATCACCTCCACATAGGAGACTTACTGTACAGCCCTGATCCTTGACTCCTCAACCTCTTCACCCTAACAGGGTACAGCCCTGACCGCTCTGCCTGTCCTGACTCTGAGCTCGACTGCCTGACCACTCTGCCTGTCCTGACTCTGAGCCCACCTGCCTGACCACTCTGCCTGTTCCGACTCTAAGCCCACCTGCCTGACCACTCTGCCTGTCCTGACTCTGAGCCCACCTGCCTGACCCTGAGCCTGCTTGCTGATCTGTACCTCTGCCCTCGTCTGGATTACAGATCTCTGCCTACCCTGAGGATGCCTGCCGTCCTGTACCTTTGCCCCCTTACTCTGGACTTTCGACCCCTGCCTGCCTTGACCTGTCTTTGCCTGAACCCTGTTGTCTGCATATGGGTCTTACCTTGGTTCTAATAAGACTGACCATCACACCTTAACTGATATTAGTGCCTGTCCCCAGATGGACAGTAAGACTACAGTAAAGTACATTTACAGGTGATCACATCATTGTTCTGCTTTGAGACACATTTTTACTGTCTGCTTCTAGCTAAATGTTATTTTACTAGCCGCACAAATTGTAATATATCTTACAATTTCGAAACATACCTGTGCTCCAGAACAGGATCATCAATATCACTGCAGGTATCATATCTTTCTCTAACTAGGGCTCCACTGAGCGAAACAAGTCTACTGTCATGAAGAGAGGACTGAAGAGTGAGAAATACTGCTTGACTATATGACTTCTATCTCATTACTTCCTTACTTCAATTATGTGGCAAACTGTTAAGCAAATCAGATCAGTTAAACCCGCCTTCCTAAAGGAAACACTGACATCAGAAAAACTCCACAGGAAACTGCTGACAGAGCAGCAGTTACACATAGTGTCCTATAATATCTTACCTAATTGTCAGTGACTGACTTGGAAAAGTCGCCTCTAACTTTCTGTGTTGTAGAAGCTAGAGGTCTGTTACCCAAGTCAACTCAACAGGTGTGGTGGTAAATTAGACATGCTATACTGTTTTTTTACTTAGCGAATTGTCTGTTGTTAAATGCTAGTGTTTTTCCACTGATACAAACTTGTCTTGTGTGACTTAGTGTTAAGTCTGGGCATACAGCAAAGAGCTGTTTGGGTGTGACCACAGTGGGTGACACATCCTGTTTTTCACAATCTGCAGGGACTCCACTGTGTGGAAATCTGTTAGAAATCATCAATGACATCACATCAACTCACAAGTAACACAGTAGGATAGAAATTAACACTTGGTAGACTATATAACTTCTACATTCATGAAGTGACATTAACACTTGGTAGACTATATAACTTAAACATGTAGTGACATTAACACTTGGTAGACTATATAACTTAAACATGTAGTGACATTAACACTTGGTAGACTATATAACTTCTACATGAAGTGACATTAACACTTGGTAGGCTATATAACTTAAACATGTAGTGACATTAACACTTGGTAGACTATATAACTTCTACATTCATGTAGTGACATTAACACTTGGTAGACTATATAACTTCTACATGAAGTGACATTAACACTTGGTAGACTATATAACTTCTACATGTAGTGACATTAACACTTGGTAGACTATATAACTTCTACATTCATGTAGTGACATTAACACTTGGTAGACTATATAACTTAAACATTCATGGTGGTGATATTAACACTTGGTAGACTATATAACTTCTACATGTAGTGACATTAACACTTGGTAGACTATATAACTTAAACATGTAGTGACATTAACACTTGGTAGACTATATAACTTAAACATGAAGTGACATTAACACTTGGTAGACTATATAACTTCTACATTCATGAAGTGACATTAACACTTGGTAGACTATATAACTTCTACATTCATGAAGTGACATTAACACTTGGTAGACTATATAACTTAAACATGTAGTGACATTAACACTTGGTAGACTATATAACTTAAACATGTAGTGACATTAACACTTGGTAGACTATATAACTTAAACATGTAGTGACATTAACACTTGGTAGACTATATAACTTCTACATTCATGTAGTGACATTAACACTTGGTAGACTATATAACTTCTACATGTAGTGACATTAACACTTGGTAGACTATATAACTTCTACATGTAGTGACATTAACACTTGGTAGACTATATAACTTAAACATGTAGTGACATTAACACTTGGTAGACTATATAACTTCTACATGTAGTGACATTAACACTTAATATATGCCATTTAGCAGACGCTTTTATCCAAAGCGACTTACAGTCATGTGTGCATACATTCTACGTATGGGTGGTCCCGGGATCGAACCCACTACCCTTGGTAGACTATATAACTTCTACATTCATGTAGTAACATTAACACTTGGTAGACTATATAACTTCTACATGTAGTGATATTAACACTTGTTAGACTATATAACTTCTACATCCATGGTGGTGACATTAACACTTGGTAGACTATATAACTTAAACATGTAGTGACATTAACACTTGGTAGACTATATAACTTCTACATGTAGTGACATTAACACTTGGTAGACTATATAACTTAAACATGTAGTGACATTAACACTTGGTAGACTATATAACTTCTACATTCATGAAGTGACATTAACACTTGGTAGACTATATAACTTCTACATTCATGGTGGTGACATTAACACTTGGTAGACTATATAACTTAAACATGGTGGTGACATTAACACTTGGTAGACTATATAACTTCTACATGTAGTGACATTAACACTTGGTAGACTATATAACTTCTACATGAAGTGACATTAACACTTGGTAGGCTATATAACTTAAACATGTAGTGACATTAACACTTGGTAGACTATATAACTTCTACATGAAGTGACATTAACACTTGGTAGACTATATAACTTAAACATGTAGTGACATTAACACTTGGTAGACTATATAACTTCTACATTCATGAAGTGACATTAACACTTGGTAGACTATATAACTTCTACATTCATGAAGTGACATTAACACTTGGTAGACTATATAACTTAAACATGGTGGTGACATTAACACTTGGTAGACTATATAACTTCTACATGTAGTGACATTAACACTTGGTAGGCTATATAACTTAAACATTCATGGTGGTGACATTAACACTTGGTAGGCTATATAACTTAAACATTCATGGTGGTGACATTAACACTTGGTAGACTATATAACTTAAACATTCATGGTGGTGACATTAACACTTGGTAGGCTATATAACTTAAACATTCATGGTGGTGACATTAACACTTGGTAGGCTATATAACTTAAACATTCATGGTGGTGACATTAACACTTGGTAGGCTATATAACTTAAACATTCATGGTGGTGACATTAACACTGTCTGTCTCCCCCGTCCATTCATTCTCACCTCTATCTCTCCCCCATCTGTCTCCCCATTCACTCATCCTCACCTTATCTCCCCCCTCTCCACTCCCCTCACCCCTCCGTGGGTATGTGTGAAGTGTGGGGTTGGTGTCAAGTTTCCCTTTTTAATTGAGAGGCTCCTAGTCTCTGTTGGAGAGAAAAGAGAAATGAAGTACTGAACAGGTAACTTGATATGCTGACTCCTTTTATTGAGTCCCCCTATTCAGCACCAAGAGTCTCTCTCTCTCGCTCTCTCTCTCTCGCTCTCTCTCTCTCGCTCTCTCTCATCTCTTTCTCCCATCTCTCTTTCTCTCTGTCTCTCTCTCTTTCTCCACTCTCTCGTTCTCTCCTCTCTTTCTCTCTGTCTCTCTCTCTCTTTCTCATCTCTTTTTCTCTCGCTCCTCTCTCTCCCTGTCTCTATCTTCTCTCAATTTCTTCTCCTCATTATCTGTTTTCGGGTGACCTATAGCATTGACAGCCTTGCTCCAGATCTAGTCCCAACTGATGTTCTGTTCAGTCATAACAGCCCAGAATATAATAGACATACAGTATCTTCAATCTAAAGGTTATTCTGTCTTTCTAGTTCTATCTATCGTATCTTTCTAGTTCTATCTATCGTATCTTTCTAGTTCTATCTATCGTATCTTTCTAGTTCTATGTTTCATGTCTCTAGTTCTATGTATCATATCTTTCTAGTTCTATGTCTCATGTCTCTAGTTCTATGTTTCTTATCTCTAGTTCTATGTTTCTTATCTCTAGTTCTATGTATCATATCTTTCTAGTTCTATGTTTCACATCGTTCTAGTTCTATGTTTCATCTATTTCTAGTTCTATGTTTCATATATTTCTAGTTCTATGTTTCTTATCTCTAGTTCTATGTTTCACATCTTTCTAGTTCTATGTATCATATCGTTCTAGTTCTATGTTTCATATATTTCTAGTTCTATGTTTCTTATCTCTAGTTCTATGTATCATATCTTTCTAGTTCTATGTATCACATCGTTCTAGTTCTATGTTTCATATCTCTAGTTCTATGTCTCATGTCTCTAGTTCTATGTCTCATGTCTCTAGTTCTATGACTCATGTCTCTAGTTCTATGTTTCTTATCTCTAGTTCTATGTATCACATCTTTCTAGTTCTATGTATCATATCTTTCTAGTTCTATGTTTCATGTCTCTAGTTCTATGTATCATATCTTTCTAGTTCTATGTATCACATCGTTCTAGTTCTATGTTTCATATCTCTAGTTCTATGTCTCATGTCTCTAGTTCTATGACTCATGTCTCTAGTTCTATGTTTCTTATCTCTAGTTCTATGTTTCATATCTTTCTAGTTCTATGTTTCATGTCTCTAGTTCTATGTTTCATATCTTTCTAGTTCTATGTATCATATCTTTCTAGTTCTATGTTTCATATCTTTCTAGTTCTATGTCTCATGTCTCTAGTTCTATGTTTCATATCTTTCTAGTTCTATGTTTCATATCTTTCTAGTTCTATGTATCACATCTTTCTAGTTCTATGTATCATATCTTTCTAGTTCTATGTATCATATCTTTCTAGTTCTATGTATCATATCTTTCTAGTTCTATGTTTCATATCTTTCTAGTTCTATGTTTCATATCTTTCTAGTTCTATGTTTCATATATTTCTAGTTCTATGTTTCATATCTTTCTAGTTCTCTCACATCGTTCTAGTTCTATCATATCTTTCTAGATCTATGTTTCATGTCTCTAGTTCTATGTTTCATGTCTCTAGTTCTATGTTTCATATCTTTCTAGTTCTATGTTTCATGTCTCTAGTTCTATGTTTCATATATTTCTAGTTCTATGTTTCTTATCTCTAGTTCTATCTATCATATATTTCTAGTTCTATCTATCGTATCTTTCTAGTTCTATGTTTCATATCTTTCTAGTTCTATGTATCATATCTTTCTAGTTCTATGTTTCATATCTTTCTAGTTCTATGTATCATATCTTTCTAGTTCTATGTTTCATATCTTTCTAGTTCTATGTATCATATCTTTCTAGTTCTATGTATCATATCTTTCTAGTTCTATGTTTCATGTCTCTAGTTCTATGTTTCATATATTTCTAGTTCTATGTTTCATATCTTTCTAGTTCTATGTATCATATCTTTCTAGTTCTATGTTTCATATATTTCTAGTTCTATGTTTCATGTCTCTAGTTCTATGTTTCATATATTTCTAGTTCTATGTTTCATATATTTCTAGTTCTATGTTTCATGTCTCTAGTTCTATGTTTCATATATTTCTAGTTCTATGTATCATATCTTTCTAGTTCTATGTCTCATGTCTCTAGTTCTATGTTTCATGTCTCTAGTTCTATGTTTCATATATTTCTAGTTCTATGTATCATATCTTTCTAGTTCTATGTCTCATGTCTCTAGTTCTATGTCTCATGTCTCTAGTTCTATGTTTCATATATTTCTAGTTCTATGTTTCATATCTTTCTAGTTCTATGTCTCATGTCTCTAGTTCTATGTCTCATGTCTCTAGTTCTATGTTTCATATATTTCTAGTTCTATGTTTCATATCTTTCTAGTTCTATGTTTCATGTCTCTAGTTCTATGTTTCATATCTTTCTAGTTCTATGTCTCATGTCTCTAGTTCTATGTTTCATATCTTTCTAGTTCTATGTCTCATGTCTCTAGTTCTATGTTTCATATCTTTCTAGTTCTATGTCTCATGTCTCTAGTTCTATGTTTCATATATTTCTAGTTCTATGTCTCATGTCTCTAGTTCTATGTTTCATATATTTCTAGTTCTATGTTTCATATATTTCTAGTTCTATGTATCATATATTTCTAGTTCTATGTATCATATATTTCTAGTTCTATGTATCATATATTTCTAGTTCTATGTTTCATATATTTCTAGTTCTCTCACATCGTTCTAGTTCTATCATATCTTTCTAGATCTGTGTATATTTTCACCAGTGTTAGTCTAGTCTAGTTCTGTGTATATTTTTACCAGTGTTAGTCTAGTCTAGTTCTGTGTATATTTTTACCAGTGTTAGTCTAGTCTAGTTCTATGTATATTTTCACCAGTGTTAGTCTAGTCTAGTTCTGTGTATATTTTTACCAGTGTTAGTCTAGTCTAGTTCTGTGTATATTTTTACCAGTGACACCAATGTGTTGATCTAGTATTTTCTTTTGAAGTGATGTTTCTTTGTCTCGCTGTGACAAGGATCTCACCACATCCTGGTTCTGTCATCACAACACACCACATTCACAGAGTTCAACATATTTCCTGTACATCTCTCTGACACACACACCTTTTCTCTACACACTCTCTCACACACACATTCTCTCTCTCTACACACACTTTCTCCATCTCATACTCTCTACGTACACACTTCCTGTCTGCTAAATAACAGTGTCAGGAATATCATCTATCATGGTGGGCTACTGTCCCATCTGTGGGAAACCAGTCTACTTTGGTGAGTGAAGTGTGTGTGTGTGTGTGTGTGTGTGTGTGTGTGTGTGTGTGTGTGTGTGTGTGTGTGTGTGTGTGTGTGTGTGTGTGTGTGTGTGTGTGTGTGTGTGTGTGTGTGTGTGTGTGTGTGTGGCAAATCTTTTCTCAACTCAATCGTTAAACCTTCCTATTGTGTGTGTGTGTGTGTGTGTGTGTGTGTGTGTGTGTGTGTGTGTGTGTGTGTGTGTGTGTGTGTGTGTGTGTGTGTGTGTGTGTCTGTCTGTCTGTCTGTCTGTCTGTCTGTCTGGGGGAGAGGTCACTAAGGGTCAAGGTGCTGAGCTGGACCTCTGGGATGAGCTGATGTCTGGTGTCACTAATGATCAATAACCCTTTGATCACTGGGAAATAAAACACTGGAGGGGAAATCACACAAGACTGACAGTGAGTTTATTACAACATTCAGTGACTCTTCATAACATTTATAATCAATAACATCATTATCTATATACTACTAACATCATAACAATAATCCACATCATAATCAATATCATAATATTTATAATCAATAACATCATTATCTATATACTACTAACATCATCATAACAATAATCCACATCATAATCAATATCATAACATTTATAATCAATAACATCATTATCTCTATACTACTAACAACATAACACTAATCTACATCATAATCAATATCATAACATTTATGATCAATAACATCATTATCTCTATACTACTAACATCATCACATAGCAGGAACTACCTACATTATTACACATATTATTTGTTAATGGTGGAAATGAAGATACGCAGGATATTATTTATGTATGAATGAGTTTTTTAGTAGTTGTATGATAATCGATGTGAGAGAGAAAGGCTTTTGTCTGCTGATCTGCTTCTGTTCTGTGTGTTTCACTGTGGGGTCTTTTCAAAGGATGGGTCCCGGTCTCTCGGGGGCCCTGGGATTCGAGGGGACGGGGGTTGGCCTGCCGGTCACTGGGATGACAAACCTACTTGGGACGGGGAGGGGTTTTAGAGGACGGTAGAGTGGAGAACAATTGGGGGGTTTCTAAGTAGCAATGCAAATATCATGGTACAGCTAAATGAACACAATCACTATGGTACTTTTTAACAGTGAGTTTACAAACATATTTTATGATAACTATATTCAAAACGTGTATCTCATTATGGTAAATGGTGAAATAAGTATAGACAGGTATAATTGTAGTCTTAGTAGATAATACGAAAATACTCTGTATTTACATGGCTAAAAGAGAAGGAATATAGTATCTATTGTTTATTGGAAACTCATTCAACAATTTTAAATGAAGTTGTGTGGAAAAAGGACTTCTGGGGTGAAATGTATTTCTAACATGGTCAATGACATTCAAAAAAGTGATATTAATTAACAGTAATTGTGATGGATGAAGGTAGATGAATGATTTTAAAGATGTTATTGGACAATAAACAGACAGGGCTCATTAACCTATACAGTCCAAATAACAATGATCCACACTTCTTTGAAGATATATAGATCAACCCTACAAGCAACACAAGACTCTAATGATGGTGTGAGATTATAATATGGTTTTAAGTATCTCTATGGAACGTAAAGGTAATCACACTACAAACTGTGTCCCTCGCGCACTTCAGGAAATCACTTTTTCAAGATAGATCAAGTGTAATGTATTACTAAAAATAAAGCGACCTGGGTGGAATATGGGGAAAATTGTTATTATTTTCTCTTCAACATAGTAATGCTACCAGAAATAAATATACAAACCTTGTTACATATGGCAGAGTCACCCATGATTCATGAAACAATATTTTGAAAGAGGAAGAAAAGCAATTTATGTTTTCGTTTCAGTCTCCTCCATCGCCACTAACCGAAGATAAGTGTTGGAATATTTTTTCTATTCGTAATGTAAAATGAGCAGCTGAACAGAAAGACTCATCTGAAGGCCAAATTACAGAGGAGGAACTTCTTGATGCATTTAAAGCCTTTAAGTCCAGGAAAACTCCAGGCCTGGAGGGCCTACCAGTGGAGGTTATACCAAACCGTTTAGATATTCTCAGAGGACCGTTATCAGCATTAAAGCCTTTAAGTCCAGGAAAACTCCAGGCCTGGAGGGCCTACCAGTGGAGGTTATACCAAACCGTTTAGATATTCTCAGAGGACCGTTATCAGCATTAAAGCCTTTAAGTCCAGGAAAACTCCAGGCCTGGAGGGCCTACCAGTGGAGGTTATACCAAACCGTTTAGATATTCTCAGAGGACCGTTATCAGCATTAAAGGCTTTAAGTCCAGGAAAACTCCAGGCCTGGAGGGCCTACCAGTGGAGGTTATACCAAACCGTTTAGATATTCTCAGAGGACCGTTATCAGCATTAAAGCCTTTAAGTCCAGGAAAACTCCAGGCCTGGAGGGCCTACCAGTGGAGGTTATACCAAACCGTTTAGATATTCTCAGAGGACCGTTATCAGCACGATATAACCACTCCTATATAAATGGTAGATTATCAGATACTCAACAAGAAGGTCTGATTTCATTATTACTGAAACAGGATCCAAGTGGTTAATATAAAGATCCAGTCCATTTAAAACATTGGAGGCATCTTACACTTCAGTGTCGTGATGCAAAAATCCTAGCAAAATGTGTAGTGCGGAGAATTAAAAAGGTATTGTCAGATATTATTCATCTTATTCAGATAGTTGTTTTTTGGGACGAAACATTAGAGGCTGCTGCCTATATACATAGATTTGAAATCACTGGCCAATTTAACAAATGGCACGTTAGTCCCTTAATGCATTACTCATCTCATATTCATATACTTCATAATATTCTACTGTGTTTTAGTCTACGTATTACTAATCTCATATGTATATACTGTATTCTATTCTACTGTGTTTTAGACTATGCGCTATATATTTAGTATACGTGCTATTTATTTAGTATACGTGCTATCTATTTAGTATACGTGCTATCTATTTAGTATACGTGCTATTTATTTAGTCTACATGCTATCTATTTAGTCTACGTGCTATTTATTTAGTCTACGTGCTATTTATTTAGTATACATGCCATCTATTTAGTCTACGTGCAATTTATTTAGTATACATGCCATCTATTTAGTCTACGTGCAATTTATTTAGCTTGTGCCGTGCTGACATTTCTCGTCCATATATTTATATATTCTTAATTCCATTCCTGAGATTTGTGTGTATTGAGTTTATGTTGTGAAATTCTTAGATATTACTTGTTAGATATTACTGCACTGTCAGAGCCAGAAACACAAGCATTTCACAAGCATTATGTCTTTGGAATATTTTCTGATTGAACTCTTTAGTCATATCCCAGTTTACCCTGATTGAACTCTTTAGTCATATCCCAGTTTACCCTGATTTAACTCTTTAGTCATATCCCAGTTTAACCTGATTTAACTCTTTAGTCATATCCCAGTTTACCCTGATTTAACTCTTTAGTCATATCCCAGTTTACCCTGATTTAACTCTTTAGTCATATCCCAGTTTACCCTGATTTAACTCTTTAGTCATATCCCAGTTTACCCTGATTTAACTCTTTAGTCATATCCCAGTTTACCCTGATTGAATTCTTTAGTCATATCCCAGTTTACCCTGATTTAACTCTTTAGTCATATCCCAGTTTAACCTGATTGAACTCTTTAGTCATATCCCAGTTTACCCTGATTTAACTCTTTAGCCATATCCCAGTTTACCCTGATTTAACTCTTTAGTCATATCCCAGTTTACCCTGATTTAACTCTTTAGTCATATCCCAGTTTACCCTGATTTAACTCTTTAGTCATATCCCAGTTTACCCTGATTTAACTCTTTAGTCATATCCCAGTTTACCCTGATTTAACTCTTTAGTCATATCCCAGTTTACCCTGATTTAACTCTTTAGTCATATCCCAGTTTACCCTGATTTAACTCTTTAGTCATATCCCAGTTTACCCTGATTTAACTCTTTAGTCATATCCCAGTTTACCCTGATTGAACTCTTTAGTCATATCCCAGTTTACCCTGATTGAACTCTTTAGTCATATCCCAGTTTACCCTGATTTAACTCTTTAGTCATATCCCAGTTTACCCTGATTTAACTCTTTAGTCATATCCCAGTTTACCCTGATTTAACTCTTTAGTCATATCCCAGTTTAACCTGATTTAACTCTTTAGTCATATCCCAGTTTACCCTGATTTAACTCTTTAGTCATATCCCAGTTTACCCTGATTTAACTCTTTAGTCATATCCCAGTTTACCCTGATTTGACTCTTTAGTCATATCCCAGTTTACCCTGATTTGACTCTTTAGTCATATCCCAGTTTACCCTGATTTGACTCTTTAGTCATATCCCAGTTTACCCTGATTGAACTCTTTAGTCATATCCCAGTTTACCCTGATTGAACTCTTTAGTCATATCCCAGTTTACCCTGATTGAACTCTTTAGTCATATCCCAGTTTACCCTGATTTAACTCTTTAGTCATATCCCAGTTTACCCTGATTTAACTCTTTAGTCATATCCCAGTTTACCCTGATTTAACTCTTTAGTCATATCCCAGTTTAACCTGATTTAACTCTTTAGTCATATCCCAGTTTAACCTGATTTAACTCTTTAGTCATATCCCAGTTTACCCTGATTTAACTCTTTAGTCATATCCCAGTTTACCCTGATTTAACTCTTTAGTCATATCCCAGTTTACCCTGATTTAACTCTTTAGTCATATCCCAGTTTACCCTGATTTAACTCTTTAGTCATATCCCAGTTTACCCTGATTTAACTCTTTAGTCATATCCCAGTTTACCCTGATTTAACTCTTTAGTCATATCCCAGTTTACCCTGATTTAACTCTTTAGTCATATCCCAGTTTACCCTGATTTAACTCTTTAGTCATATCCCAGTTTAACCTGATTTAACTCTTTAGTCATATCCCAGTTTACCCTGATTTAACTCTTTAGTCATATCCCAGTTTACCCTGATTTAACTCTTTAGTCATATCCCAGTTTACCCTGATTTAACTCTTTAGTCATATCCCAGTTTACCCTGATTTAACTCTTTAGTCATATCCCAGTTTACCCTGATTTAACTCTTTAGTCATATCCCAGTTTACCCTGATTTAACTCTTTAGTCATATCCCAGTTTACCCTGATTTAACTCTTTAGTCATATCCCAGTTTAACCTGATTTAACTCTTTAGTCATATCCCAGTTTACCCTGATTTAACTCTTTAGTCATATCCCAGTTTACCCTGATTTAACTCTTTAGTCATATCCCAGTTTACCCTGATTTGACTCTTTAGTCATATCCCAGTTTACCCTGATTTGACTCTTTAGTCATATCCCAGTTTACCCTGATTTGACTCTTTAGTCATATCCCAGTTTACCCTGATTGAACTCTTTAGTCATATCCCAGTTTACCCTGATTTAACTCTTTAGTCATATCCCAGTTTACCCTGATTGAACTCTCTTAGTCATATCCCAGTTTACCCTGATTTAACTCTTTAGTCATATCCCAGTTTACCCTGATTTAACTCTTTAGTCATATCCCAGTTTACCCTGATTTAACTCTTTAGTCATATCCCAGTTTAACCTGATTTAACTCTTTAGTCATATCCCAGTTTAACCTGATTTAACTCTTTAGTCATATCCCAGTTTACCCTGATTTAACTCTTTAGTCATATCCCAGTTTACCCTGATTTAACTCTTTAGTCATATCCCAGTTTACCCTGATTTAACTCTTTAGTCATATCCCAGTTTACCCTGATTTAACTCTTTAGTCATATCCCAGTTTACCCTGATTTAACTCTTTAGTCATATCCCAGTTTACCCTGATTTAACTCTTTAGTCATATCCCAGTTTACCCTGATTTAACTCTTTAGTCATATCCCAGTTTACCCTGATTTAACTCTTTAGTCATATCCCAGTTTAACCTGATTTAACTCTTTAGTCATATCCCAGTTTACCCTGATTTAACTCTTTAGTCATATCCCAGTTTACCCTGATTTAACTCTTTAGTCATATCCCAGTTTACCCTGATTTAACTCTTTAGTCATATCCCAGTTTACCCTGATTTAACTCTTTAGTCATATCCCAGTTTACCTATGTGCTTATGGTCTTGTCTACACCTAGCGACCTGTTTTTAAATGATATCACCAAAAGACATTCTGTTTGATTTTGAACGGCAAACCAGACAATTTTCAACAGGCCTATTTACATAATGAATATGAACTTGGAGGGCAGCAATGATGAAATGTTAAGCATTAGACCCCTCACTAAAGGCTTCAGTAAACAAAACGTCTATTTCAATCCAAAATGGTTCTCTAACAGATTAGTAAGAATGTCTCACCCCGTGTTCAAGAATAGCCTTTTCCCCTTTATTCAGATTACAATCTCTCACTTTCGGTTATTTGAAAAATAAAAGGAAAAAGCAAAATGCAATAAATGCTGGAATGTTGATGAGGGGACTGATCATCATCACATAGATCTGTGGGAAATCTGTCAATGACAAAGTTATAAGTCTGGTTCATGTTCAGTTACCTGTGATGGTGAGGGGGAGGAGCTCACTCTCAGAGGAGAAGTTATGAGAGAAAACAGAATTCTCATAAACACAGCTGTAGTTCCCTTGGTGGGAGTCATCTGCAGCAGGGAAGAGGAAGGCAGCAGAGTGATTGACAGCTGGCTGGGTCTGGGTTCTGTTGGAGCCGGTGAACGTGAGGAGGAAGGAGCCTCCTGGGTACTGTGTCTGAGTGGAGCAGGTGATGTTGAAGCTGTAGCCCCTGAACACCCCGGGCCCCTGGTGGCCCCTGAAGACCCCTCCCATTGAGTCAGTCAGGGAGATATCAGGCTGGACCAGGAGATCTATAACAATAAAAGAGAACAAGAAAAACCTCTTCAACTAGTTTCCTATAGATATGACAATAACATCAGCATGTAACAGTGCCAGCCACCCTCCCTCACAGGGCAACATGAGTAGTGGGCCTACAGTCACTGAGACAACATATGTTGATATCAGGCTGAAGCAGGACATCTGGAACAAGAGGAGAGAAAAAGAAAACGTAGCTCCTCAACTACTTTCCTCATTTAGATGTGACAATAACATGACATGTGACAGTGGTAGTGAGTAGAGACGTTCACTGAGAACAATCACATACAAAAGCATTCTGGGATATTTAAGTTGTATTTGATTTCTACTTGACTGATTGATCTATTTAGTAAAGCAGACTGACAAGTTAAACAGTCATCATGAGAGGTGCAGAGGAAGTTGTATGAATGAAGGAAATCAGTTGAATGTAATTATAATCTATTGTTATGACCTGAGCAGATCACTGTGAGTCCATGACGGAGATCATATCTTCTTATACATCCCCTCTGTGCAGATTCATCCCCTTCACAGTCAAATCTGAACCCTCTAGTGTTTTTTCCAGGTAGTACTGAAACAGGGGAGCCACAACCCATCTGTCGACACACTACTACAGCTGTAGACATCATGTCAGAGAAAGATCCCACAGTCCTCCACTCTCCCTGGTCGTACCACTCCACTCCACCAGCACAGCGACTGCCTCCTCCCACCAGCCTCACATCATCAGGCTCTGAGAAAAGAGGAGAGAGAGACAGTAATCTTACTATTTTCTCACTAAAACACACCTATATTGTCTCTCATATCCTTCACTCCAAATGAGAAACAATGTTGATTGAGGGACAAACCGTTTCTTACCTGAGCAGGTGAGTCCAACAGCATTACCAGGTAGGCAGGTGTTGTTCTCTCTGTCTGAGGTGTCACAGTCCAGGAGAAGGCACTCATTACCTTTACACTGGAACTCTTTATCCCAGGTCTGACCCTCACCTTCTCCATAGAGCCCCCCCTGTAGAGCTGCAGGTGCCCCACAGCCAAACTCCCTGCAGACTACCTCTGCATCCTGCCGGTCAAAGTCAGCTTCACACACTGAGGCCCAGGACTGATTGGACTTCACCTCCACTCTCCCAGAGCAGAGACCAGCTCCATCCACAAGCCGCACAGACTCTGGAGAAAAAGAGTTGGTTGAACTTTCAATCAGTTTTGTTGATGACACTGTCAAGGACTAAACACAAATATGTTGGATAAAAGATTGTAGTTTGTTATGTTTGATACTGTAAGAGGTAGAAATGGGTTCTTAGTCACTCAGGATCGGGTTGGGAATAATGCAGGCAGGAGACAGGAATAAATTCACTTCACTTTATAGAAAATAAACAGCTGGACATCCATCAGGCATCTTCACTTCAGTACCATCTGCATGATCCAGCATGATCTGGCATCAGATCCAAATGGCCAAGGTGGAGAAAAGGGACCTCCATGTAGTCTTCCTCGACCTCGCCAATGCATTTGGCTCTGTGCCCCATGAACTCCTGTGGTCTGCCTTCAGATTTTTCCACATACCGGACACCATCACAAACCTGGTGAAGTCGTACTTCCAGGATCTGCAGTTCTGCTTCACCACCTCAGAGTTCACCACCTCATGGCAGTGCCTGAATGTAGGTATAATGGCGGGATGTACCATTTCTCCGTTGGCATTCACAATGGCAATGGAGGTTATCATCAGATCCTCAAAATGGGTTGCTGGTGGACAGCGAGTCGACTCTGGTTTCCGCCTCCCTCCACTCAGAGCCTACATGGACGACATTACAACATTGACCACCACTGTCCCATGCACCAGGAGACTGCTCAGAAAACTTGAGGAGAACATCAGCTGGGCCCGTATGAAGATTAAACCATCCAAGTCACGCAGCATCTCGATTGTGAAGGGAGTACTCTCTGACCTGAAATTCTTCATCGGAGATGACCAAATCCCAACAGTGTCTGAGCAGCCGGTAAAAAGCCTTGGAAGGTGGTATGATGCAAGCCTGAAGGACAAAGACCAGGTGCAACAGCTGCGCAAAGACATCAGTAGTAGCCTACAGTCCATCGACAACACCCAGCTACCTGGAAAGTTAAAGGCCTGGTGTCTGCAGTTTGGTCTCCTACCCCGGGTGTTGTGGCCCTTAGCACTGTATGAGGTTCCAATCTCAACAGTGGAGAAGATGGAAAGAGGAGTCACAGGCTACTTAAAGAAGTGGCTTGGAGTTCCACGATGCCTTACCACCATAGGCCTCTATGGAGATGGTGTCCTCAAGCTGCCCCTCACCAGTCTAACAGAGGAATTCAAGTGTGCAAAAACCAGGCTCCAAATGACACTGAATGAATCTCGAGACCCAGTGGTGAGCAACAACGCGCCGACCTTGGCAACTGGGCGCAAATGGAGGCCAGGAAAAGCAGTCCAGGAGGCAACAGCAGCCCTCAGACATGCTGACATTGTGGGTCATGTTCAGCAAGGGAGAGGAGGCCTTGGGCTAACTAGCCGTGCTGCTTGGAGTAAGGCCACTGCACCAGAGCGGCGGAAGATGGTAGTGCAGGAAGTACGCCATCAGGAGGAGGCTGCAAGGTGGGCCAAGGCAGTCTCTCTTGCCAAACAGGGACAGTGGACTCGATGGGACAGTGTGGAGAAGAGGAAGATCAGCTGGAAGGATCTGTGGGCCATGGAAGCAAGGCGGTTGAGCTTTTCCATCAGAGCAACATATGACGTCCTTCCAACACCAGTTAATCTTCACCAATGGTATGGTGAAGATCCGGACTGTGCCCTCTGTTCCATGCCAGCCAACCTCAGGCACATTCTCACAGGCTGTAAAACAAGCCTCGCCCAAGGACGCTACACTTGGCGTCACAACCAAGTCCTTAAAAACCTTGCGTCCGCCCTGGAGGACAAGCGAGCTGCCACCAACTCCCTACCACCCACAGCAGCATCACACTCCTTACGGACAAACTTTGTCCGCGAAGGGGCTAAACCACCGAAGAGCGGCTCTACACCATTAGAGCGAGACCAGCTGCGCTTGGCCCGCGACTGGAAAATGCTAGCTGACATTGGCCGGCAACTTGTGTTTCCTCCGGAGATTGCAACCACCACCCTAAGACCTGACATGGTGCTCTGGTCCCGTTCACTCAATAAGGTCTTCATCATTGAGCTCACAGTACCCTGGGAAAACTCAGTAGATGAGGCTTATGAGCGAAAACATCTGCGCTATGCTGATCTAGCTGCCGAAGCACGGCATCATGGCTGGAACACAGAAGTCCGACCAGTGGAGGTGGGCTGCAGAGGTTTTGTGGCAACATCTACAACCAGACTGCTTAGAGACCTGGGAATTAAGGGCCAGAGCCAGCGTTCGGCAATCAAAGCTGTATCAGAGGCGGCAGAAGGCAGCAGTCAGTGGCTCTGGATGAAGAGGAAAGACCCCAGCTGGGCCCCGAAGTGAGAGGGCCAGGAGGTATGCGGTCAACAATGATTGACTCAGGGAGGAGGACGCCCCTGCCATGCATAGTCCCATGGGATGTTTGCTATCAACAACAAGGCAACTCCTATGACTAATTGGGAATGGGACGCAAGCGTAGGATTGATCACCCTGTCGCTGGCCGCCTTTGAGGAGGGTGTATAGTGTGAAAGGCCGAAACACCCTAGGAACCAAAGGTACACTACTGACGATGCGCTCCCCAAATTTCACCACGCTCACTGTTCATTAACTCTTGGAAGTGCTTGCACAAAGGATAGTAACATCTCATCCTGTGTTCTTGGAATCTGAACTACAATGATCTGCCCATGAACATCTCCCATAAACCAATATGACAAACACAAATATAATGTTTAAATACATCTGACATCTCTCCCTCTATTTACATGAAATTAAAAACACATAAAACATGATACATGGTAATATTGTATAATGTATAAATAAATCTGTCAATATGACCAGTCTCTCACCTGAACAGGTCACATGATGATAATATCCACGATTACAGACACCACGTGCTCCATCGATGACACACTGTCCAATAGAAGACTCATCTCCACTACACGTACTATATATTGTGACTATTCCTCTTCCCGTTTCAAACTGAGGTCCTCTAGATTCAGCTACAACATCTCCACAGTTCAGCTCTCTACACAAAATCTTAACCTCTCTCATCATGCTCCACCACCCATAACATTTACTTAACCACTCTCCTTCATATAAGACTTCCACTGTCCCAGAACAGGAAGTGGTCCCATTCACCAGTCTGACTGAGTATTCAGCTGTAAACAGCAGAGAGGAAAACACAGTGGTGAGGACAGATGATGACAGTGATTCTGTTATTCTAACAGCAGTGATGCTTTGTGGTTGACAAGTATTAGTAGTTCCATAAAACACTACTTGTTATTGGGTTTTAGAATGGTTTGTATGGACACATTGATTTCTCCATGTGGGATAATAAAGTTGACTAATATTGAACTGCTATAATCACTT
>NW_025746036.1:135000-152500 GCF_021184085.1 Oncorhynchus gorbuscha | reverse complement strand
GCAACGAAGGAGTGGCTTTGTAAGAAGCATTTCAAGTTCCTGGAGTGGCCAAGCCAGTCTCCAGATCTCAACCCCATAGACAATCTTCAGAGGGAGTTGAAAGTCTGTGTTGCCCAGCAACAGCCTCAAAACATCACTGCTCTAGAGGAGATCTGCATGGAGGAATGGGCCAAAATACCAGCAACAGTGTGTGAAAACATTTGACCTCTGTCATTGCCAACAAAGGGTATATAACAAAGTATTGAGATAAACTTTTGTTATTGACCAAATACTTATTTTCCACCATAAATTGCAAATAAATTCATAAAAAATCCTACAATATGATTTTCTGGATTTGTTTTCTTATCATTTTGTCTGTCAAAGTTGAGGTGTACCTATGATGAAAATTACAGGCCTCTCTCATCTTTTTAAGTGGGAGAACTTGCACAATTGGTGGCTGACTAAATAGTTTTTTGCCCCACTGTAGGTGTGTGTATGTATATATGTGTATATCTATATAGGTATGTGTATGTATATATGTGTGTGTGTATATCTATATAGGTGTGTATATCTATATAGGTGTGTGTATGTATATATGTGTGTATCTATATAGGTGTGTGTATCTATATATGTGTGTATCTATATAGGTGTGTATGTATATATGTGTATATCTATATAGGTGTGTGTATGTATATATGTGTATATCTATATAGGTGTGTGTATCTATATATGTGTGTATCTATATAGGTGTGTATGTATATATGTGTATATCTATATAGGTGTGTGTATGTATATATGTGTATATCTATATAGGTGTGTGTATCTATATATGTGTGTAGGTATGCATATGTGTATGTACGTGTATGTATATGAATATATATATTTTCCCCAAAAAGATATGCGGGATTGGAAATGATGCAGACAATTACATTGATGGAAGCAACAATATTTCCGCAATATTAAGCTGATCCACCTCTAAAAAAAATATTATAATAATGGACAAAAGGAACACCTATGTGACAATTCAATTAATTGATTACAGCTCAGCGTTCAACACCATAGTGCCCTCAAAGCTCAACACTCACTAAGGACCGTGGGACTGAACACCTCCCTCTGCAACCGGATCCTGGACTTCCTGACGGGCCGCCCCCAGGTGGTAAAGGTAGGTAACAACACATCCGTCATGCTGATCCTCAACACTGGAGCCCCTCAGGGGTGCGTGCTCAGTCCCCTCCTGTACTCCCTGTTCACCCACGACTGCATGGCCAGGCACGACTCCAACACCATCATTATGTTTGCAGATGACACAACAGTGGTAGACCTGACCACAACAATGACGAGACAGCCTATAGGGAGGAGGTCAGAGACCTGGTCGGGGGGTCCCCTTCGGCTTCCTAGTGCACAGGGACTATGGTGGTCTGCTTGAAACATGTAGGTATTACAGACTCGGTCATGGAGAGGTTGAAAATGTAATTGAAGACACTTGACAGTTGGTCCGCACATGCTTTGAGTACACGTCCTGGTAATCCATCTGGCCCAGCGGCTTTGTGAAAGTTGACCTGTTTAAAGGTTTTGTTCATATCGGCTGCCGAGAGCGTGATCACACAGACATCTTGTGACAGTTTCTGAGATCTGTTTTGATAATGTAAGGTATTGATGAGGGAGAAAGGAAACCGCACACTGCTCTTGATAGTATCACTGATCTTAAATAAGCTTTACGGATCGGCCTCACGGCCTTCGTCAGGGATTTTGTGTAAGGTATTAAGCTAATGTAAGGTATTAAGGTAATGTAAGGTATTAAGCTAATATAAGGTATTCAGGTAATATAAGGTATTAAGGTAATGTAAGGTATTAAGGTAATATAAGGTATTAAGGTAATGTAAGGTATTAAGGTAATGTAAGGTATTAAGCTAATGTAAGGTATTTAGGTATTAAGGTAATGTAGGGTATCAAGGTAATGTAGGGTATCAAGGTAATGTAAGGTATTAAGGTAATGTAAGGTATTTAGGTAATGTAATGGTATTTAGGTAATGTAAGGTATTTAGGTAATGTAAGGTATTAAGGTAATATAAGGTATTAAGGTAATATAAGGTATTAAGGTAATGTAAGGTATTAAGGTAATATAAGGTATTAAGGTAATATAAGGTATTAAGGTAATGTAAGGTATTTAGGTAATGTAAGGTATTAAGGTAATGTAAGGTATTTAGGTAATGTAAGGTATTAAGGTAATATAAGGTATTAAGGTAATGTAAGGTATTAAGGTAATGTAAGGTATTTAGGTAATGTAAGGTATTTAGGTAATGTAAGGTATTTAGGTAATGTAAGGTATTAAGGTAATATAAGGTATTAAGGTAATATAAGGTATTAAGGTAATGTAAGTTATCAAGGTAATATAAGTTATTTAGGTAATATAAGGAATTAAGGTAATATGTAAGGTAATATAAGGTATTTAGGTAATGTAAGGTATTAAGGTAATGTAAGGTATTAAGGTAATATAAGGTATTCAGGTAATGTAAGGTATCAAGGTAATGTAAGGTATTAAGGTAATATAAGGTATTCAGGTAATGTAGGGTATCAAGGTAATGTAGGGTATCAAGGTAATGTAAGGTATTAAGGTAATGTAAGGTATTAAGGTAATATAAGGTATTAAGGTAATGTAAGGTATTTAGGTAATGTAAGGTATTTAGGTAATGTAAGGTATTTAGGTAATGTAAGGTATTTAGGTAATATAAGGTATTCAGGTAATATAAGGTATCAAGGTAATGTAAGGTATTAAGGTAATGTAAGGTATTAAGGTAATATAAGGTATTAAGGTAATGTAAGGTATTTAGGTAATGTAAGGTATTTAGGTAATGTAAGGTATTTAGGTAATGTAAGGTATTTAGGTAATGTAAGGTATTTAGGTAATATAAGGTATTCAGGTAATATAAGGTATTAAGGTAATATAAGGTATTAAGGTAATGTAAGGTATTTAGGTAGTGTAAGGTATTTAGGTATTAAGGTAATGTAGGGTATCAAGGTAATGTAGGGTATCAAGGTAATGTAAGGTATTAAGGTAATGTAAGGTATTCAGGTAATGTAAGGTATTCAGGTAATATAAGGTATTAAGGTAATGTAAGGTATTTAGGTAATGTAAGGTATTCAGGTAATATAAGGTATTAAGGTAATGTAAGGTATTAAGGTATTGACATTTTCAGGGTTAGTAAAATAACATGCAACTGGAAGCAGACAGTAAAAATGTGTCTCAAAGCAGGACAATGATGTGATCACCTGTAAATGTACTTTACTGTAGTCTAACTGTCCATCTGGGGACAGGCACTAATGTCAGTTAAGTTGTGATGGTGTCCTGCATCTGACTGTTGTATATTCAGTGTGCCAATGATTGATTGTATCTGTCTCTATGTAAATTAATAAGAGTATATTTTATGTATCTTTTTAATATTGGTATTATGTTAGAGTAGGAGAAGGGGGAGTGTAGATGCCAGAGGTCTGTGACCTGAGTCAAGCTCTACAGGCCTGTTGCTACATGTCAGGAAGAGAGAGAGAATGAGAGAGAAAGGAGGGGAAGGGAAGGGCAGAGAAGAGAGTAGTGGAGAGAGAGAGTGGGGAAGGGGACAGAGAGGAGAGAGTAGTGGAGAGAGAGAGGAGGGGAGGGCAGAGGAGAGAGTAGTGGAGAGAGAGAGAGGAGGGGAGGGCAGAGGAGAGAGTAGTGGAGAGAGAGAGGAGGGGAGGGCAGAGGAGAGAGTAGTGGAGAGAGAGAGAGGAGGGGAGGGCAGAGGAGAGAGTAGTGGAGAGAGAGAGAGGAGGGGAGGGCAGAGGAGAGAGTAGTGGAGAGAGAGAGAGGGGGAGAGGGCAGAGGAGAGAGTAGTGGAGAGAGAGAGGGGGAAGGGCAGAGGAGAGAGTAGTGGAGAGAGAGAGGGGGAAGGGCAGAGGAGAGAGTAGTGAGAGAGAGAGGGGGAAGGGCAGAGGAGAGAGTAGTGGAGAGAGAGAGGGGGGCAGAGGGCAGAGGAGAGAGTAGTGGAGAGAGAGAGGGGGGGGGAGGGCAGAGGAGAGAGTAGTGGAGAGAGAGAGGGGGAGGGCAGAGGAGAGAGTAGTGGAGAGAGAGAGGGGGGAAGGGCAGAGGAGAGAGTAGTGGAGAGAGAGAGGAGGGGAGGGCAGAGGAGAGAGTAGTGGAGAGAGTGAGGGGGGAAGGGCAGAGGAGAGAGTAGTGGCGAGAGAGAGGAGGAGAGGGCAGAGGAGAGAGTAGTGGCGAGAGAGAGGAGGGGAGGGCAGAGGAGAGAGTAGTGGAGAGAGAGAGGAGGGGAGGGCAGAGGAGAGAGTAGTTGAGAGAGAGAGAGGAGGGGAGGGCAGAGGAGAGAGTAGTGGAGAGAGAGAGGAGGGGAGGGCAGAGGAGAGAGTAGTGGAGAGAGAGAGGGGGAAGGGCAGAGGAGAGAGTAGTGGAGAGAGAGAGGAGGGGAGGGCAGAGGAGAGAGTAGTGGAGAGAGAGGGGGGAAGGGCAGAGGAGAGAGTAGTGGAGAGAGAGAGGAGGGGAGGGCAGAGGAGAGAGTAGTGGAGAGAGAGGAGGGGAGGGCAGAGGAGAGAGTAGTGGAGAGAGAGGGGGAAGGGCAGAGGAGAGAGTAGTGGAGAGAGAGAGGAGGGGAGGGCAGAGGAGAGAGTAGTGGAGAGAGAGAGAGGAGGGGAGGGCAGAGGAGAGAGTAGTGGAGAGAGAGAGAGGAGGGGAGGGCAGAGGAGAGAGTAGTGGAGAGAGAGAGGAGGGGAAGGGCAGAGGAGAGAGTAGTGGAGAGAGAGAGGAGGGGAGGGCAGAGGAGAGAGTAGTGGAGAGAGAGAGGAGGGGAGGGCAGAGGAGAGAGTAGTGGATAGAGAGAGGAGGGGAGGGCAGAGGAGAGAGTATAGTATATAATGAGCACCCAGATGCTGCGTATTCAACACAATAATATCAGACAGACCAGCT
Organism: Oncorhynchus gorbuscha; assembly: GCF_021184085.1. NCBI lineage: Eukaryota > Metazoa > Chordata > Actinopteri > Salmoniformes > Salmonidae > Oncorhynchus > Oncorhynchus gorbuscha. The sequence goes on along the minus strand of NW_025746036.1, from coordinate 147,570 downwards.
GGCCCATGTTGACTACTATGTTGCAATGTGAATATTATCAGAGTTGTCTTGTTGATACTAAATGTTTCAGTTTCTCTGAGCCGCCTCGTTCATTTATACAATGTTTCAATATTATCAGAGCCGCCTTGTTGATGCAATGTTTCAATATTATCAGATACACCTTGTTGATGCAATGCTTCAGTATTCACAGAATGTTTCCTTTCCCTGGTGAATAATGCAGACAGGCAAATACAAAATGAGCTGGGTGCAGACATCATTAGGAACATCTCTGAATGCAGAGCAACCATTTTGTTTACACATGAGACAATGACACTGTCATAGTACACAATACGAACCGCTCCTCAAGGGTGACTTCACATACAGTGGGGAGAACAAGTATTTGATACCCTGCCGATTTTGACGGTTTCCCTACTTACAAAGCATGTAGAGGTCTGTATTTTTTTTATCATAGGTGCACTTCAACTGTGAGAGACGGAATCTAAAACAAAAATCCAGAAAATCACATTGTATGATTTTTAAGTTATTCATTTGCATTTTATTGCATGACATAAGTATTTGATCACCAACCAACCAGTAAGAATTCCAGCTCTCACAGACCTGTTAGTTTTTCTTTAAGAAGCCCTCCTGTTCTCCACTCATTACCTGTATTAACTGCACCTGTTTGAACTCGTTACCTGTATAAAAGACACCTGTCCACACACTCAATCAAACAGACTCCAACCTCTCCACAATGGCCAAGACCAGGAGGCTGTGTAAGGACATCAGGGATAACATTGTAGACCTGTACAAAGCTGGAATGGGCTACAGGACAATAGTCAAGCAGCTTGGTGAGAAGGCAACAACTGTTGGCGCAATTATTAGAAAATGGAAGAAGTTCAAGATGACGGTCAATCATCATCGGTCTGGGTCTCCATGCAAGATCTCACCTCGTGGGGTATCAATGATCATGAGGAAGGTGAGGGATCAGCCCAGAACTACTCGACAGGACCTGGTCAATGACCTGAAGAGTGCTGGGACCACAGTCTCAAAGAAAACCATTAGTAACACACTACGCCATCATGGATTAAAATCCTGCAGCGCACGCAAGGTCCCCCTGCTCAAGCCAGCGCATGTCCAGGCCCGTCTGAAGTTTGCCAATGACCATCTGGTTGATCCAGAGGAGAAATGGGAGAAGGTAATGTGGTCTGATGAGACAAAAATAGAGCTTTTTGGTCTAAACTCCATTCGCCGTGTTTGGAGGAAGAAGAAGGATAAGTACAACCCCAAGAACACCATCCCAACCGTGAAGCATGGAGGTGGAAACATAATTCTTTGGGGATGCTTTTCTGCAAAGGGGACAGGACGACTGCACCGTATTGAGGTGAGGATGGATGGGGCCATGCATCGCTAGATCTTGGCCAACAACCTCCTTCCCTCAGTAAGAGTATTGAAGATGGGTCGTGGCTGGCGACAGCCCCGAAACCTGAACGATCTGAAGGTCTGTATGGAGGAGTGGGCCAAAATCCCTGCTGCAAACCTGGTCAAGAACTACAGGAAATGTATGATCTCTGTAATTGCAAACAAATGTTTCTCTACCAAATATTAAGTTCTGCTTTTCTGATGTATCAAATAATTATGTCATGCAATAAAATGCTAATTAATTACTTAAAAATCATACCTACATATAACAGTAGTGAGGCTATATACAGTAGCGAGGTTATATACAGTAGCGAGGATATAACATTAGCAAGGCTATATACAGTGGTGAGGCTGTATCAATAAAGAGGCTATAACAGTAAAGAGGCTATAACAGTAAAGAGGCTATAACAGTAAAGAGGCTATAACAGTATTGAGGCTATAAGATTAGTGTGGCTATAACGGTAGCGGGGCTATAAACAGTAGCGGGGCTATAAACAGTAGTGGGGCTATAACAGTAGTGGGGCTATAACAGTAGTGGGGCTATAACAGTAGTGGGGCTATATACAGTAGTGGGGCTATATACAGTAGTGGGGCTATATACAGTAGTAGGGCTATAACAGTAGTAGGGCTATATACAGTAGTGGGGCTATAACCGTAGTGGGGCTATAACAGTAGTAGGGCTATATACAGTAGTGAGGCTATAACAGTAGAAGGGCTATAACAGTAGTAGGGCTATATACAGTAGTGGGGCTATATCAGTAGTGGGGCTATAACAGTAGTGGGGCTATAACAGTAGTAGGGCTATAACAGTAGTGGGGCTATAACAGTAGTGGGGCTATATACAGTAGTGGGGCTATAACAGTAGTGGGGCTATAACAGTAGTAGGGCTTTAGCAGTAGTGGGGCTATAAGAGTAGTGGGGCTATAAGAGTAGTGGGGCTATAACAGTAGTAGGGCTTTAGCAGTAGTGGGGCTATAAGAGTAGTGGGGCTATATACAGTAGTGGGGCTATATACGGTAGTGAGGCTATATACGGTAGTGAGGCTATATACGGTAGTAGGGCTATAAGATTAGTGTGGCTATAACAATAGTGGGGCTATATACAGTAGTGGGGCTATAACAGTAGTGGGGCTATAACAGTAGTGGGGCTATAACAGTATTGAGGCTATAAGATTAGTGTGGCTATAACAATAGTGGGGCTATATACAGTAGTGAGGCTATAAGATTAGTGTGGCTATAACAATAGTGGGGCTATATACAGTAGTGGGGCTATATACAGTAGTGGGGCTATATCAGTAGTGGGGCTATAACAGTAGTGAGGCTATAACAGTAGTGGGGCTATATACAGTAGTAGGGCTATAACAGTAGTGGGGCTATAACAGTATTGAGGCTATAAGATTAGTGTGGCTATAACAATAGTGGGGCTATATACAGTAGTGAGGCTATAAGATTAGTGTGGCTATAACAGTAGTGAGGCTATATACAGTAGTGTGGCTATAACAGTAGTGGGGCTATATACAGTAGTGAGGCTATAACAGTAGTGGGGCTATATACAGTAGTGGGGCTATATCAGTAGTGGGGCTATAACAGTAGTGGGGCTATAACAGTAGTAGGGCTATAACAGTAGTAGGGCTATAACAGTAGTGGGGCTATAACAGTAGTGGGGCTATAACAGTAGTAGGGCTTTAGCAGTAGTGGGGCTATAAGAGTAGTGGGGCTATAACAGTAGTGGGGCTATAACAGTAGTAGGGCTTTAGCAGTAGTGGGGCTATAAGAGTAGTAGGGCTTTAGCAGTAGTGGGGCTATAAGAGTAGTAGGGCTATAACAGTAGTGGGGCTATATACGGTAGTGGGGCTATAACAGTAGTAGGGCTATAACAGTAGTAGGGCTATATACAGTAGTAGGGCTATAACAGTAGTGGGGCTATAACAGTATTGAGGCTATAAGATTAGTGTGGCTATAACAGTAGTGAGGCTATATACAGTAGTGTGGCTATAACAGTAGTGGGGCTATAACAGTAGTAGGGCTATAACAGTAGTAGGGCTATAACAGTAGTGGGGCTATAACAGTAGTGGGGCTATAACAGTAGTAGGGCTATAACAGTAGTGGGGCTATAACAGTAGTAGGGCTATAACAGTAGTAGGGCTATATACAGTAGTAGGGCTATAACAGTAGTGGGGCTATAACAGTATTGAGGCTAAGATTAGTGTGGCTATAACAGTAGTGAGGCTATATACAGTAGTGTGGCTATAACAGTAGTGGGGCTATAACAGTAGTAGGGCTATAACAGTAGTAGGGCTATAACAGTAGTGGGGCTATAACAGTAGTGGGGCTATAACAGTAGTGGGGCTATAAGAGTAGTGGGGCTATAACAGTAGTGGGGCTATATACGGTAGTGAGGCTATATACGGTAGTGAGGCTATATACAGTAGTGAGGCTATATACGGTAGTGAGGCTATAACAGTAGTGGGGCTATATACAGTAGTGGGGCTATATCAGTAGTGAGGCTATAACAGTAGTGAGGCTATAACAGTAGTAGGGCTATATACAGTAGTAGGGCTATAACAGTCGTGGGGCTATAACAGTATTGAGGCTATAAGATTAGTGTGGCTATAACAATAGTGGGGCTATATACAGTAGTGAGGCTATAACAGTAGTGTGGCTATAACAGTAGTGTGGCTATAACAGTAGTGTGGCTATAACAGTAGTGGGGCTATATATAGTAGTGGGGCTATAACACTATTGAGGCTATAACAGTAGTGGGGCTATATACAGTAGTGGGGCTATAACACTATTGAGGCTATAACAGTAGTGAGGCTATAGACAGTAGTATATACATGTGAAGTGGGGGCGAATGAGAGGGGATTGAGTAAGGTCTCTCCCAGAGTGCCACGTGCTGACCATGTGAGAGTTGGCTTGAGTTCCATTGCATTTCTGAAGAAAAAGGAATTCTCCGGTTGGAACATTATTGAAGATAATCCTAAAGATTGATTCTATACTTTGTTTGACATGTTTCGCAAGATTGTAATGGAACTTTTTGACTTTGTCTGCTCCTAGTGATTGCGCATCATGAATTTGGAATACTGCGCTAAACGGGCTATCAAAAAGGAGGTGTTTGGACATAAAGGATGAACATTATCGAACAAATCAAACATTTATTGTGGGATTCCTGGGAGTGCATTCTGATGAAGATCATCAAAGGTAAGTGAATATTTATAATGCTATTTCTGATTTCTGTTGACTCCAACATGGCAGTTATCTGTTTGGCTTGATTTGTTGTCTGAGCGCCGGGGAGAGAGTTGAGTTACTGACTATACTGGTGGGGGTCAGGGAGAGAGTTGAGTTATGTACTAGACTGGTGGGGGTCAGGGAGAGAGTTGAGTTATGTACTAGACTGGTTGGGGTCAGGGTGAGTTGAGTTATTGACTATACTGGTGGGGGTCAGGGAGAGAGTTGAGTTATTGACTATACTGGTGGGGGTCAGGGAGAGTGTTGAGTTATTGACTATACTGGTGGGGGTCAGGGAGAGAGTTGAGTTATGTACTAGACTGGTGGGGGTCAGGGAGAGCGTTGAGTTATTGACTATACTGGTGGGGGTCAGGGAGAGAGTTGAGTTATGTACTAGACTGGTGGGGGTCAGGGAGAGAGTTGAGTTATGTACTAGACTGGTGGGGGTTGGGGAGAGAGTTGAGTTATGTACTAGACTGGTGGGGGTCTGTCGTCCAGTCTGCCCTGTTAGCAGTAGTGGTGCGTGTGTAAAATCACTGGCCAAGCCAACCTAGAAAACAAATGGGTTGTGATAATCACGTTGTTTGCTCTGTAACCTATTAATTTATAAGCCTAAATGCTGAGACAATAAGAAGACACAGCAGCAGGATAAATTTGTCACCATTGTTTCATCACAAAACCAGAGAGCAACATCTGTCCTGTGAAGTCCACAAAACATATTACCTGTAACAAACAGTTACATGACCTACAGCAGGTCAAGCAAGGTCATGTTTCTGACTTCTAAACAACTATTGATTTAGAACCACAGAGTTACAGCAAGTCACAGAGATAACAGTAGCTGCCTCCACTATTCCAGCACCATTTCAACATTTCAACATCATCAAATCACCTCTGCTTAGACTAATTTACATTTACATTTACATTTAAGTCATTTAGCAGACGCTCTTATCCAGAGCATACAGTGACAACTAAACATTTCTGAAAATGATTATGTCCAATCAACGTCCTCTGAATATGATGTGGCTGTCCATGGTATTGATTTCTCTCGTGTGTGTGTGTGTGTGTGTGTGTGTGTGTGTGTGTGTGTGTGTGTGTGTGTGTGTGTGTGTGTGTGTGTGTGTGTGTGTGTGTGTGTGTGTGTGTGTGTGTGTGTGTGTGTGTGTGTGTGTGTGTGTGTGTGTGTGTGTGTGTGTGTAAGTAGACTGTTGACATGTTGACTCCCCCTACTTATAGAGAAACACCAAAGCCATCCTCCTCTTTCATCCTACACGTCTATGACTGTCATACAGTACACCATTTTAGTTTATTGTCCTAGGCCATCTAAAATGCTTGCTCGCTAGACTAACTTCCTTTTATGGGCTAGTTAACATTAGCCTACTACATCTAGCTATGTGCTGAACTTCCATCCTCTCAGCCAATGGATGAATTTATGGTTGGATCAGAATTGCTGTTATAACCATTGGCCTGTACGGAGAATTAAGTAAAACTCAAGTCCAAATCCCTATCATCATCGATGGCTAATTTAGTAAAGGGACGATATTCGCTCGCTAGACAACAACACAACAAGATGCATTCAAATTCTTTCTGTCAATAATGACGTTTTGGCTTGTGATGTGATTGGTCTGAAGCCAAATCCAAACTGGCTTCCATTTACACTTTTTTGTTGTTGTTTAGCCAGGACCAATCACAGCTGAGCTCACTCAGTTTAGCTCAATGCTGATTGGCTATTCATTTATTCATTTCATTTTATCAAGGGAGGCCAAATGCTTGTTGGCTTCTCTTGCATTCATTGCTATGGTCAAAAACAATGTCAAACTCTTTCTGACCAGACAGCATCAGATAGATACGCTACACAAACTGAGACTGACTGGCACTGTTTTGTTCGCTCAGATGATTTTTCTGGTGTGATACATTCAGCATCTTGAGAATTGAAGGACATTTTTGAAACACAGAGAGACCAAATATGAAATAAACACAAATCTTTCCTCTGCATCCAGGAATACAAGCCACTGCTGGGCGTTCTGGATTAAACTTCATACAGAGGAGGTCTGAATAAAGACAATCGGAAGTTCAAGGGAGACTTGTGGAGTTTGGTGATAAGGCCCTTTAGCTACTTCCCAGATCAGCTTGTGGAGTTTGGTGATAAGGCACTTTAGCTACTTCCCAGATCAGCTTGTGGAGTTTGGTGATAAGGCCCTTTAGCTACTTCCCAGATCAGCTTGTGGAGTTTGGTGATAAGGCCCTTTAGCTACTTCCCAGATCAGCTTGTGGAGTTTGGTGATAAGGCCCTTTAGCTACTTCCCAGATCAGCTTGTGGAGTTTGGTGATAAGGCCCTTTAGCTACTTCCCAGATCAGCTTGTGGAGTTTGGTGATAAGGCACTTTAGCTACTTCCCAGATCAGCTTGTGGAGTTTGGTGATAAGGCCCTTTAGCTACTTCCCAGATCAGCTTGTGGAGTTTGGTGATAAGGCCCTTTAGCTACTTCCCAGATCAGCTTGTGGAGTTTGGTGATAAGGCCCTTTAGCTACTTCCCAGATCAGCTTGTGGAGTTTGGTGATAAGGCCCTTTAGCTACTTCCCAGATCAGCTTGTGGAGTTTGGTGATAAGGCCCTTTAGCTACTTCCCAGATCAGCTTGTGGAGTTTGGTGATAAGGCCCTTTAGCTACTTCCCAGATCAGCTTGTGGAGTTTGGTGATAAGGCCCTTTAGCTACTTCCCAGATCAGCTTGTGGAGTTTGGTGATAAGGCCCTTTAGCTACTTCCCAGATCAGCTTGTGGAGTTTGGTGATAAGGCCCTTTAGCTACTTCCCAGATCAGCTTGTGGAGTTTGGTGATAAGGCCCTTTAGCTACTTCCAGATCAGCTTGTGGATATCATGTTTATGTCCCCGTGTCCAGTATCAAGGCATTTAGAGGTAGTTCACATAAAGGGCCTCATTGCCAACATCCTGAAGTATTCCTGTAAGTCTTTGTCCTATCAGTATTCCTGTAAGTCTTTGTCCTATCAGTATTCCTGTAAGTCTTTGTCCTATCAGTATTCCTGTAAGTCTTTGTCCTTTAAGTATTTCTGTAAATCTTTGTCCTATATGTGTAAGAGTTGTTCATTTGTTAGACTACTGGTTTTGTTGTTCTGTAAAGAGATGGCTAGAAGGGTCATGGGTCATTAGATTGTTGTCCTGTAAAGAGACGGCTAGAAGGGTCATAGGTCATATTAGATTGTTGTAAATAGAGACGGCTAGAAGGGTCATAGGTCATGTTAGATTGTTGTTGTAAATAGAGACGGCTTGAAGGGTCATAGGTCATATTAGATTGTTGTTGTAAATAGAGACGGCTAGAAGGGTCATAGGTCATAATAGATTGTTTGGAAATGTAGGAAATTAGCTTTCAATTCCCCAAAACATTCTAAGGTTATGTAAAACCAAAGTTGCTCCCCTTGGTGGAGCCATAGGCTAGTGCACCCCTTGGGGTCCCGAGGACCAGGTTTGGGAATCCTTGTTCTGGTCATGCGTCTGTGACACAAGTTTACCACCTAGTGGCCATAAGAGGAACTACCCTGTCAGTGTGTTTTTACTGCTGGATCAAAACAACACCTGACCTGCATACATGATATGATTCATGTGTGATCATTTTGCAGATAATTTTGCTTATTTTAGCCTAAATTCTCGACACAAGTGAGGTAAGATAAATTAGTAAGATGTCTAACCAAGACTAATTGTCTAGTGCACTGGCAAATAATGGCAGATCATGTTGCTGACTTTAACATAAAACAGGCTTGAAACAGGTCAGAATATCTTAAAACAAATCAACTTGATTTTCTGTGTAAGATAAATGAACTAAAAACAAGTCAATACGTTTTCTGGGAAAGTGGGACTGACTCAAAACAAGTCTATACGTTTTCTGGGAAAGTGAGACTGACTCAAAACAAGTCAATCCGTTTTCTGGGAAAGTGAGACTGACTCAAAACAAGTCAATACATTTTCTGGGAAAGTGAGACTGACTCAAAACAAGTCCTTTTAACTTTATTGTAACTCCAGGTAAGATTCTTACCTGAATTCTGTGTCTTTGAGTCCTCCAGTTGACTTTGAGTGACAGCCTCTCTCTTTTCCACTCTCTGTTCCACCACCATGTCTCTCAGCTCAGCCCAGAGGTCAGTCTGTCCATCTGCCTTTCCGTCTGCTGGTGTTTTGACCTCGAATTCTGTCTTGAAATCTACAGATTTAGCTTTAGTGACCTCTACCCCTTGACCTTTGGTGACCCTTACCCCAGACAGACAGAGGAGCAACAGTAGAGGAACGACAGAGACAGACTTCTGCATCTTCATATCACAATCACAGCTTGCTAATGGAACTGGAGAAAAATACATACATACATATATATATGAAAATTGCTTACCCTTATATACCCACTGATTCAGAATTCACTCCTCCCCCTAGTCATGTTACAACACTAACCTAGTCAAGCCTGACTCCTCCTCCTGACTCCTCCCCCTAGTCATGTTACAACACTAACCTAGTCAAGCCTGACTCCTCCTCCTGACTCCTCCCCCTAGTCATGTTACAACACTAACCTAGTCAAGCCTGACTCCTCCTCCTGACTCCTCCCCCTAGTCATGTTACAACACTAACCTAGTCAAGCCTGACTCCTCCTCCTGACTCCTCCCCCTAGTCATGTTACAACACTAACCTAGTCAAGCCTGACTCCTCCCCCTCACCCATCCCCCTAGTCATGTTACAACACTAACCTAGTCAAGCCTGACTCCTCCTCCTGACTCCTCCCCCTAGTCATGTTACAACACTAACCTAGTCAAGCCTGACTCCTCCCCCTAGTCACGTTACAACACTAACCTAGTCAAGCCTGACTCCTCCCCCTCACCCATCCCCCTAGTCATGGTACAACACTAACCTAGTCAAGCCTGACTCCTCCCCCTCACCCATCCCCCTAGTCATGTTACAACACTAACCTAGTCAAGCCTGACTCCTCCCCCTAGTCATGGTACAACACTAACCTAGTCAAGCCTGACTCCTCCCCCTCACCCATCCCCCTAGTCATGGTACAACACTAACCTAGTCAAGCCTGACTCCTCCCCTCACCCATCCCCCTAGTCATGTTACAACACTAACCTAGTCAAGCCTGACTCCTCCTCCTAGTCATGGTACAACACTAACCTAGTCAAGCCTGACTCCTCCCCCTAGTCATGGTACAACACTGTCCTAGTCAAGCCTGACTCCTCCCCCTAGTCATGGTACAACACTAACCTAGTCAAGCCTGACTCCTCCCCCTAGTCATGGTACAACACTGTCCTAGTCAAGCCTGACTCCTCCTCCTAGTCATGGTACAACACTGTCCTAGTCAAGCCTGACTCCTCCCCCTAGTCATGGTACAACACTGTCCTAGTCAAGCCTGACTCCTCCTCCTAGTCATGGTACAACACTAACCTAGTCAAGCCTGACTCCTCCTCCTAGTCATGGTACAACACTAACCTAGTCAAGCCTGACTCCTCCCCCTAGTCATGGTACAACACTGTCCTAGTCAAGCCTGACTCCTCCCCCTAGTCATGGTACAACACTAACCTAGTCAAGCCTGACTCCTCCTCCTCACCACTTGGTTGCTTCCCACTTAATGAATCATCCCACATTTCATCAGGATCTTTGGGGTAAAAAAAAGTCCTGCTCACTTCTCAATCACTGGGACGACACACATGATCAAAACCAGTTCAGACCAAGGATTGGTCCAGAATAAGGGGAGGAGTCTGAGGAGGAGGAAGTAAAAAGTCCTGAATATGTACCTCTGGACACGTAGCTGAGGACACTCATGGTGGTGTTGACCAACGAACTGATAGTGAACGTCTCTATTTGTTTAACTGAGAGGGAGGAGTGAGTGGGGAGCAGGAACAGGGTCAAGTCAACCGAGGCAGTGTCCAAAATTGCACTCTATTCCCTACATGGTGCACTACTTCTAGAAACAGTGACTTATATAAGGACTCCTCTATATAAGGAACTCTATAAGGAACTCTATTCCCTACATAGTGCACTACTTCTAGAAACAGTTTCTCCACGCATCGCGCCGACAGAAACAAACATCTCTCTGGTAAGAAGAGTGGAGGGGGCGTATGCCTCATGACTAACGGGACATGGTGTGATGAAGGAAACATACAGGAACTCAAATCCTTCTGTTCACCTGATTTAGAATTCCTCACAATCAAATGTAGACCGCATTATCTTCCAAGAGAATTCTCTTCGATTATAATCACAGCCGTATATATCCCCCCCCCCCAAGCAGACACATCGATGGCTCTGAACGAACTTTATTTAACTCTTTGCAAACTGGAAAACATTTATCCGGAGGCTGCATTCATTGTAGCTGGGGATTTTAACAAAGCCAATCTGAAAACAAGACTCCCTAAATTTTATCAGCATATCGATTGCGCAACCAGGGGTGGTAAAACCTTGGATCACTGTTACTCTAACTTCCGCGACGCATATAAGGCCCTGCCCCGCCCCCCTTTCGGAAAAGCTGACCACGACTCCATTTTGCTGATCCCTGCCTACAGGCAGAAATTAAAACAAGAGGCTCCCACGCTGAGGTCTGTCCAACGCTGGTCAGACCAAGCTGACTCTACACTCCAAGACTGCTTCCATCACGTGGACTGGGACATGTTTCGTATTGCGTCAGATGGGAATATTGACGAATACGCTGATTCGGTGTGCGAGTTCATTAGAACGTGCGTCGAAGATGTCGTTCCCATAGCAACGATAAAAACATTCCCTAACCAGAAACCGTGGATTGATGGCAGCATTCGCGTGAAACTGAAAGCGCGAACCACTGCTTTTAATCAGGGCAAGGTGTCTGGCAACATGACTGAATACAAACAGTGCAGCTATTCCCTCCGTAAGGCTATCAAACAAGCTAAGCGTCAGTACAGAGACAAAGTGGAATCTCAATTCAATGGCTCAGACACAAGAGGCATGTGGCAGGGTCTACAGTCAATCACGGACTACAAGATGAAATCCAGCCCAGTCACGGACCAGGATGTCTTGCTCCCAGGCAGACTAAATAACTTTTTGCCCGCTTTGAGGACAATACAGTGCCACTGACACGGCCTGCAACGGAAACATGCAGTCTCTCCTTCACTGCAGCCGAGGTGATTAAGACATTTAAACGTGTTAACCCTCGCAAGGCTGCAGGCCCAGACGGCATCCCCAGCCGCGCCCTCCGAGCATGCGCAGACCAGCTGGCCGGTGTGTTTACGGACATATTCAATCAATCCCTATACCAGTCTGCTGTTCCCACATGCTTCAAGAGGGCCACCATTGTTCCTGTTCCCAAGAAAGCTAAGGTAACTGAGCTAAACGACTACCGCCCCGTAGCACTCACTTCCGTCATCATGAAGTGCTTTGAGAGACTAGTCAAGGACCATATCACCTCCACCCTACCTGACACCCTAGACCCACTCCAATTTGCTTACCGCCCAAATAGGTCCACAGACGATGCAATCTCAACCACACTGCACACTGCCCTAACCCACCTGGACAAGAGGAATACCTATGTGAGAATGCTGTTCATCGACTACAGCTCGGCATTCAACACCATAGTACCCTCCAAGCTCGTCATCAAGCTCGAGACCCTGGGTCTCGACCCCGCCCTGTGCAACTGGGTACTGGACTTCCTGACGGGCCGCCCCCAGGTGGTGAGGGTAGGCAACAACATCTCCTCCCCGCTGATCCTCAACACGGGGCCCCACAAGGGTGCGTTCTGAGCCCTCTCCTGTACTCCCTGTTCACCCACGACTGCGTGGCCACGCACGCCTCCAACTCAATCATCAAGTTTGCGGACGACACAACAGTGGTAGGCTTGATTACCAACAACGACGAGACGGCCTACAGGGAGGAGGTGAGGGCCCTTGGAGTGTGGTGTCAGGAAAATAACCTCACACTCAACGTCAACAAAA